>NC_037670.1:35406708-35578501 GCF_003255815.1 Theropithecus gelada | reverse complement strand
TAGTGGGGGATGTCTCCCAGTTAGGCTACTCAGGGGTCAGGGACCCACTTGAGCAGGCAGTCTGTCCCTTCTCAGATCTCAACCTCCGTGTTGGGAGATCCACTGCTCTCTTCAAAGCTGTCAGACAGAGTCGTTTGCGTCTGCAGAGCTTTCTGCTGCTTTTTTGTTGTTGTTGTGTAGCTGTCGGTCTGGGAGGATTTTATATGATGCACAACTAGGTCTACAACACTGTCATTTTTTATTGTTTTTAAAAAACCTTGATATCCTTTTTCACATGGGAGTTAGTGGTTTTGTTCTTTGGCCACTTGCACTGAGGCTATAAACTTGTTCAGACTTTACCTTCTGTCTCACAAAACCAGCTATATTGATCATGGTGGCAACTGCTGTAAACTACAACCCCCTAGATGTCAGTGGAGAGTAAAATTTATTCTTGCTCCATCAAGTTCAGTGCAGATGTAGTCAGCCTTCAGCGGTGCTCTTCCCTGTGGTGAGCCAAAGCTCCAAGCTCCTCTTAGATAGTATCTTCCACTGTCGCTAAGTATTTCAGAGTCATCTGGAGTCCTGGAGTCTTCTACAAATCCTCTGCATTTGGACATTGAACAAGAGAAGAAGCATCTTTAATGAAATAACTTACATTTTTTCTACCAACATCCCATCAGCCCAAACTACTCTCTCCCCACTCCTCCAACACTCTGGAATATAAAACAGATTTAATGAGTAACCACCACTCTATTAGGTGCACGTTGAACTTAGTTCTTTCAAAGGGAAACGGGAATGGGACTGTAGCCACCTCAAGAAAGGATACTGGCAAAAGAGACATTTGGCATTCCTATTTTATTGCCACAATATGCTGAATTTTGTCTATATTAAGAAAAAGTCATGCTGTATATCTATCAAGGTATATTGTGCTTGGAGATATGTAATACTCTTTGGAAGATTTTACCCTTCTTCACTATTAAGGGAATGGGATTTTCCAGTCATTGTAAACTGATATTTTGTGATGTTTAATACGATCCCATAAAAATAATGTCAAGGGAAACAATAGCTGTAAGAAATTTATCAAATGCCTCATCTTAGCTCATTCTTCAAAAGGCGTATTAGTCGAACTGGACTTCCATGAAGGTAATAAAAGTGGTAAATATCCAACTAACATTTTGTAAGCTGAGAAAAAATTTCTCCAAAAGTAAAATACAGGTCATTGTGTGGTAAAAGAAAATACTCACGCTAGCAGAGTACTTAATATAGTAGTTTTATATGGAAAACATGATGTCTTTACTAGGTGTAGTTAGTGCTTAGCACATCGTGTTATGAATGCATGTCTGCTAAACAGTGAGTTTCTGGCTATCTATAAATATCTGCTTTTGTTTATATGACCTGAATATTAATGGCCAACTTTCCTATAGAATGAAAATGATTAATGAGACTCTTGACTAAGCTGGGGACCTAAATATTTAAGGCCACTTTTGTAATGTTCACTTAGCTCTGATGTCAATTACTATATTTCCAAAAGGGGACTCACCAATTGCTAATTACATCAATATTCATATAATCCGATGACAAATACTCAGGTTTTATGAAAGATGGCATCTTCCAAAATGGCCTGTCCTTCATGCTCTTGTTCATGTGATCTTGATTCTCCTTCCATTGCCCACAGTGATGTGCTGCCATCCTCAACCCCACCTGTTACAGCAGAGTAGATTTTTGTGACTACTTCAACCAATAGAGTAAGCTAAAATGACGCCATGACATTTCCACGGTCTGGTTATAAAAAATGCTAGCCATATTCACTTTGTTCTCTGAGGATGTTTGCTGTCAACCATCACACTAGAAAGAAGTCCAAATCTTTCTCTCCAGAAACACTCCCTCTAGATGTCAGTGGAGAGTAAAATTTATCCTTACTCCATCAAGTTCAATGCAGATATTCAGCCTTCAGAGGTGTTCTTCCCAATCATGAGCCAGGGGTGCAGGTCCCTCTAAATAAATTTCTAAGTAAAAATACTTCTAAATAAACTAACACGCTTTGCCCATTTTTAAATTGGGGTTTTAGAAAAGCTATTACTGAGTTTACAACTATTATTAAGACATGAATTAGACAAGAAGAGGCCACTTTGGGAGTTCTAATCCACACCTTGGTTTAGGTTTCAGCCAAAAACCTGCGTCAACAACCACACATGTGAGCAAAGATGCCTTCTGAAGATTCCAGCCTCCAGCCAGCAAGCCTTTCCAAGTATAACCCTAGGTATTATGGAGCAGAAGCAAGCCATGCTGAACCTCAGAATCCATGACAGTCGTTTACTAGACTCCAATACTAGTAAAATAGTATTTTTTTGAAATACTAGATTTGAGATAATTTGTAATGTAGCCATAGCAGCTGAAACATTCTTTATTCAAACATAACTAGATCCCAACTTTCCATTAAACTTTTTCATTAGTGTTTTTCCTAACTTGAACAGTATTTATATACATACTTTATCTTCAATTGTTCCAGTTGACTTGACTTCCACCAACTATATAGCACAGAAAAATTATCCTATAAAAATTATAAACATACATTCAGTCTTCAGTTTGACCCTGGTTTTCTTTCTGAATATTTTTGACTTAACTGCTTTTACATGTTTGATTATACAATACACTAGATTATGTAAGAGTAAAGTTATTACTGATAATTTTTAAACTAACAGGTTCAGTTCAGGGTCATAGCACTAATAGTCTCAGGGCATAGCATAGGATTTACACATGATAAATGGTCAATAAACATTGCATGAATAAAATGCATGCACAGACACTTTTAATCTGTTTTGAAAATTTAGTTAGAATACTGTAAAAAAACTATATAATATTCACTGTTATTTCTAAATGCAGATTTGAGATTTCGATTATTTGTGCTTTTATAGTCTTATTCATTTGACCATTTAAATATTTGACTAAGAAACTGAATAAATTTATATTACTGTCTCATCCTATATTATAAAAACTGTAACTTATTATTATTGTAACTTACTATTCACTTATTAAAACTGTTTCTCTCATTTCAATAATGGTGATGATGATAACAATGGCAGCTAGTGTTTCTTGGACACTTACTTGTGCCAGAAATTGTCCTAAGTTCTTCTTGTGCTACTAAATAAATTACTTGTATTGGGATATAATTTACTTATAGACAAATTTATTCCTTTTGGTTGTACAGTTCTATGCATTGTGATAAATGCATGTAGTCAAGAAATGGTCATTACATTTAAGACATAGAACATTTCCATCATCTAAAAATTTCCCTTACGCAAGTTTGTGGTCAATTCTTTCTCCCATATCCAGCCCTTAACAAACAACGGTCTATTTTCTGTCCATATAGTTTTGCCTTTTCCAAAATGTCATATGAGTGAAATCATACTGTATGTACTACCATTTGCTTCTGGTTTATTTCAGTTAGTCTAATACATTTGTGAATCATTAATGTTGTTGCATTGCTGCTTTTTATTCCATTGTATAGATGTACCATAATTTGTATAAATCTTTTCCTTATTGATGGACATTTGGCTTTCATTTGGGTAATTAGGAGCAAAACTGGTATAAGCATGGGTATATAGATATTTATACAAACATACGCTTTCAATTCTCTTTTACATCTACCTAGGAGTGGGATTGCTGTGTTGTATGCTGAATGGACGTTTAATTTTATGAGAAAGCACCAAAATATTTTCAAAAGTAGCTGCGTCATTTTCAAAATTGGCTGTGTTATTTTGCATTACCACTAGCATTGTGTGAGATTTCCGATTGATCTGCATGCTCATCGCAACTCGATACTGCCAGTTTTGTTTTAAAGCCATTCTAACAGATGTTTGCTACCTCATTGTGGTCTTAATTTGCATTCCCTAAATTAAAATGATGTATGGTATCATTTCATATGTTAATGTGCATCCACATATTTCCTTGGATAAAGCTTTATATTTTGCCCATTTTTAATTTTTTTATTGAGTTGTGAAATTTTTAAATATATTTTTAATAACAGACTTTCATTATATATATGTTTTGAAATATTTTCTCCAAGACTGTGACTTTTTCTTTGATTTTTTAACAGTGTCATTCAAAGAGCAAATTGTTCTTTTTTCTTTTTTAATTAATTTTGTTGGATGCCAATATATTTAATTTTCCTTTTATGATCCATGTTGCTGGATGTTGAGTCTAAGTTTAACCCAAGGTTGTCTCCTGGGTTTTTTTTTCTGGACATTTCCTTGGAGATGTTTTACAATTTCTACATGTGGTGCAAGGTAGGATTCACGTTTATTTTTGTATATAGATGTACAATTTTTGCCGCATCATGTGAAAAACCATGTTGAATTATTTCATCTACATAATTCTAGATTTTATAATCCTAAAATACGAGATTAATTAAATAACCCAGAAGTACTCATTGTACACCTTGAATATATACAATTTTTTTTTTTTTTTTTTTTTTGACACAGTGTCTCCCTCTGTCCCCAGACTGGAGTGCAGTGGCAAGATCTCAGCTCACTGAAACCTCCGCCTCCTGGGTTCAAGCCATCCTCCTGCCTCAGCCTCCCAAGTAGCTGGGATTACAGGCGCGTGCCACCATGCCCAGCTAATTTTTGTATTTTTGGTAGAGATGGGTTTCACCATGTTGGCCAGGATGGTCTCAATCTCCTGACCTCGTGACCTGCCCGCCTCTGCCTCTCAAAGTTTTTGGATTACAGGCGTGAGCCACCACGTCCGGCCAAATATATACAATTTTTTATTTGTCAATTCTACCTTGATACAGCTGAAGAAAAGAAAAGCCCATTTATTTGCTCCATCGGCCGACAGTTGTTGGCACGTCGTGGAATATAATATGTGATAAGACCAATAGACTTTGTGGTTATATTCTCCTTGTTTTATGTTAATTTGTGTAAAATGATTCCCTTTATCTGAAGAGACTGTAAGCAGAATCCTGTGTGATGGCTCAAATATTTAGTAAACTTTGTGGTGGTATAACTGGCTGGGAGATGCTTTCTGAATGCAGATACAGATAGTATGACTTAGATACAGAATCCCAGGGTTCTCTGTTGTTGTTCTGAGACTAAGGCTTGTCACAAATGTAAGGGAAGAAAAATAATTTTTCTTCTACCCTCATAAATTCTTAGTTAAAAAGGACCACTGTAACAAAGAGCAGATTAACAAAAGGAAAACAAACAGAAGTTCATTAGCATGTATGTTTCATATAGATGTGTGAGACACCAGGGAATGTGTAGTTTTCAAAAAGGTGGCTTTGAATTTCTATTTGCATATCCAGCATCTTAAAAAATAAAACAGTAAATTTTTAGATAAGTACTAAGACAAAGGAAAAGGACTTTGAGATTCTAGAAGCAGCAACTTGTGGGAAGGCAAATAAACAGCAGATAAAAGCTAATTATCATATGTCGTTCCTGTTGGTCCATATCTCCATGCACAGCAGAGACAGTGAAATCGCAAGCATGCATCTTCTCAGTGAGTCAGTCCACCTCCCTTCGGGTGTTGATGAAGATGACTGCCTGGGTGATGGTCTGGGTTTCATACAAGTCACATAGTATGCCCAGCTTCCGTTCCTCTCGTTTCATGTTGATGTAGAATTGGTGGATACTCTCCTGGGTCAACTCTTCCTTCTTGACAAGAATCCCAATGAGGTCCCTCATGAACTTCTTGGTCACCTCAACACATAAGAAGGCACTGTAGCTGATGGCAAGACTACCTGGGTATTGCTGTTAAACTTTTGGAGTTTGTCAATAGATCTAGTCCCTGAATCCATGGCTTAACATTTCAACAGCTTTGTCTAGTACAAACATTTTGATGTATTTGGGAGACAGGTATCTCTGGTTAACCATATCAAACATGTGTGCAGGGGTATGCACGATGACATGGAGAGCTTCCATCTGCAATTTCAGTACCTCGGTACGCACATTGGTGCCCCCAATACAGTCTTGACAGGAGGTACTCATGTAGTCTCCAGGTGTTATGACTACCTTCTGTATCTGCTGAGCCAATTCTCTACTGGGTGCTAGGACCAAGGCCTGGGTGGCTGTTAGATCTAATTCAATCTGCTGCAGAATCAATATGGCAGATGTGGCCATTTCCCCAGTCCCGGATTGGACTTGAGTGATCACATCATAACCTTGACACAAGGTAGAATGGCTCGCTGCTGGATGGGAGAGGACTTCTCAAAACCATAGGCATAGATGCCATGGAGGAGAAACTCCTAGAGGTTCATGTCAGCAAAGCTGTCAACAATCTCATTCCAGTTACTCTCAATGATGCCTTTGGGCTCCATTCCATCAGGACCATTGTCTCAGGATTGAGAATTCTGACTCACACCTGTAATCCCAGCACTTTCAGAGGCCTAGGCAGGTGGATCACTTGAGGTCAGGAGCTCAAGACCAGCCTGGCCAACATGCTGAAAACCTGTCTCTACTAAAAATGCAAAAATTAGCTCAGCTTGGTGACACATGCCTGTAGTCTCAGCTACTCAGGAGGCTGAGGCAGGAGAATCACTTGAACATTTAAACCTGGGAGGTGGAGGTAGCAATGAGCTGAGATCGTGCCACTACACTCCAGCCTAGGTGACAGAGTGAGATTCTGTCTCAAAAAAAAAAAAAAAGGCTAATTAGTAAACCATGTTAGTGTAGATTCTTCTGGTACCATGTACAAGCCAATAAAGGTCTAAAGTTGTCTTTAGTGAACTTTACCTCTGTTCTCCCTGGTAGAAGAGTGACATTATACCTTTTGTCTTTATGAATCTATGTCCTACTTTTATGCATGTAGAAAAGGGCAGAAATCTTTCCTGCAACTACTTCTTCATTGCCTTTAGCTCAACAATCCTTCATATTCTGGAGTAGCATATTCTGATCTCCCACACCACTAAAGATACCTCAAATGCATGACTCTATAGGTATTATGGCTCAGGTGGCATGGCTGCTTTCATTGTAACCTGAACCTGATAGGGATTCATTCCTTCTCCAGGCCCCATTTAAAGCTGGGAGACTTGCATGTTACTCAGGAAATGGGTTGGAATTATTTTCTTAAGTGTGGAATATGTTGCCTCCAGAGACGAGGGAGGCCTACCAGTCACACGCAGGAATCAAAAGAATGCATGCACCATGCTTCATGACCTTGAGATTATAGTCTATTCATGTTTTCCAGGATCCCTCGAGATTGCATAGAAGAATTTTTCCAGGATTCCTTTAGATTTTATAGAAGACAAATTGGTGACATGGATGCATTGAGAAAAAACATACCTACATCATTTAAGTTCTTTAAGAGTCTTTCTTTAAGACTGACAGTAATACATGTTGCTCTCCTTAAGATGTAATACTGCTTTTTATTCACTCTCTTGGTGAGGCAGGAATAGTTGGGCAGTTTCAAGGCTTCCACTTGAGTGTCCTCACTGTGCTAGGTCTTACCTTACAGGAGAAGTAACATTGATGATCATGCCAAAGGCCAATATGATCATTTCAATTAAACATGCTTGGACCTAAAGAAATAGCCCTCAAGGGTGTCCATTTACCCAATGAATTTACTGTGACTCACAAATGGGCCAGCACTTTATCATTTCTCCTGGAATGGGAGAGTGTGATGAAATTTCAGGACCCTAGAATCAAGGTCAAAGTCCTCTATATCAGTGATTAAAAGAGTTTTTCTTAAAATTGGCCAGACAGCAAATATATTAGGATTTGAGAGACAGAGTTTTTGCATTTCAAGTATTCAACTCTACGGTTGTTATGTGACAACAACCATAGATAATGTGTAAGCAAGTGGATATGGCTGAGCTCCCAGTGCAGGGGCATTAGCTGGCCTTCATGTGGGAAGAGTGTAGCTTTTCTGCAGGCCCAGAGTGTTCGGAAAAATCTGGGGACTCACAATTTTCAAGGCATTGGCCCTTATATCCCCATATCAACCTGTAAAGTCTTCCTCCTCTTGAATAAGGACACTGACATGACTTCACAGACTTGCTGATTTTGAGAATTCAACCTTTCTTTTATTTGTATTTTATTTTATATTTGAGAAAGAGTCTCACTGCATCACCCAGGCTGGAGTACAATGGCATGTTATCCGTTCACTTCAACCTCCACCTCCCAGGTTCAAGCAATTCTTGTGCCTCAGCCTTCTGAGTAGCTGAAACGACAGGCACACACCACTGCACCTGGATACAACCTTCCTTTTAGCTCTGCTATTCTTATAATGCAATTGTGGGCTTTATCTTCAACTATTTCTGCCTTATGGCTATAGGAAATGAGGATCTCTTTATGTGCTGCTAAAATGCCTTATGACTCTCACACTTAGCTATAAATGAATGAATTAATCACATTCAGCTTTTGTTTTCATTTTCTAAAATATTGGGTGTCCAGCAAAAATCAATCCATTTTATGAGCCTTATAGTTATTACCTTCCGTGAACTCTGAAATCATGCTGCACTCATTCATGCACTTCCTTCCGTCAATGAAAGTTTAACAATTGCACTAGTACTTCCTACTGGGAGCTATCTGTGCTCCACCTATCAGCCATCTGGCCAATTATACAGATGCGAATTCTCTTTATAGTCTCTTTTTTAAGTCTACTCTTGGCATCTAAGTTTGTCTTCCTGTGTTCTGGAAATCATATGCAAAAATAGAGATTTGCATTTACTTGGTATATATAAGGGAGTGCTCTCAAGAACAACACCTGGAAGGAAGTGGAAGGAGTAGGATTAGTCAGAGTTGAACTGTGTGTGATGCTCCTGCAGCAGAAGCCTTGCTCAGTCCATGAGGATTTCTGAACCTTGCGATGACCCTTCAGATATGTCCTTTTGTACTTCTGAATTGAGCAGTCAATGAATATGTGCTTTCTCCAGCATTAGGGGAAGCAAGGTTGCCTGCTACTAAGTTTCTCATTCTCTGTCCTGCTAGTATGAACTTTTGCACATGGCATTGGCACTAGTAAGGTTTTAAAAGAATAGGCAGAATTAGATGAGACTTCTTCAGGTCTTAACTTGAAATTGGGCTAGCAACACATCTGCTGCATTCTATAGGACAGAGCAAGTCACAAGGCCAGTACATTTTTGAGAACTGGGTCAAGACTCCACCACACACTTGCAGATGTGAGAGGTTGCATTATGAAAACTCACATTCAAAGGGTATGTGTACCACAAAGGAAGTAATTGGAGAAACTTTTATAGTTAATCCACTATGTATAGAACTAAGATTTCAACTAATTATTATTTTTTCTTCCTATACATTTCATAGCTTGTTCAATCTCTAAATTTTAGGATTTTGAAATAAAACTCCTTACTAATATTTGGGGCTTCCTATTTTTTTCTCCCTTTCTCAAAACCAAACCAAAACATTCAAGGCTATTCAAAGAAAAATATAATACATCTTTGCAAGATTGAATAGTTGAGCCAATAATACAAGACTCACTTTTCATTTTCCTTGTTAAATGTATTTTACTTGATTGCCAACCACCAAAATAAACACTGGCACAACTGCAGGATTTTGAATTCTTTCAAATAGGAACTGGAAGTAGCAGAAATAGAATTGAGGGAATGCAAGGTCAGCACGTGATTTGTGCTTATAAAGCTGCTCTGACTACTGTCCCCACTGATTTATACTTGTCACATACTGAGGGCTCAGTTGTGGCGCCAACTTTCTTTCATTATTATCTTTATTTTAAAGTGATTTGTGTGGCGGATTTAAAAAATGCATTGCAGGAAGTCAAAAATTCTAAGTAATCTTAGTGTAATTTTGGAAACAAATATGAAGAATAGAGCAAGAAAAAGTTTGGCACTTGACTTCTAAGTATGGGAGATAAGATAATCTAAACAAAAAATATATCTAATGTGCTTACGAAATAATATATGTGGCAGGAATATATATATTACTGCTTTTTCCTTATACACAGATATCATTAGGTAGAATATATCCAAGATCATCGACAGCCACAAGGCTAGGCTGAGTATGGTGATTATTATGTTTGTATTCTCTATTTATGTCTTATTCTTCAGTTTACTTAATAAAGCTCAGAACTTTTAAATTGTTGCTAATAGCAGTCCAATTTTTTGACATTGAAATCTCTCAGCTTTATAGCTTTATAAAACTTTATAGGCTTATCTCTGTAAATGGCAGCTGTTTCACATTCTTGGAATTTCAACTTATGAAGGTCAATGTTAAGAACCAATTCCAACTGTCTGAAATTACTCAATCTATGTTAGAATAAGAGAGATCTGAAAAATAGTTGACAGGTTAATTGTCTAAATTTCATTGTAGAAATCAGTCTACAAAAGTCCTATTGCTGACATGGCAGCTTCATTATTATTTGTGTTTGTGAGGTTTTTACTCATTTATGTAGAGGAAGACGATGTTTAAGGACAGTAGCTGTCTCCATGTGCTTTTTGTTGGAGCTGGGTATTTCTTATCAGTGTGAGGTTGATTGTGAAGACATATTTGAGAGAGAAAGCACAGGAAAACAAGCTCTTGACTGCCTTATCTTTCAGTGAGATCATGCCTCATAGAATATGTTGAGTCATTTCAACATCTTTAAGGGTTACCATTTGAGTGGTGATTCTAAGCATTGACTTGAGGTCAACTGGCTATAGGGGTAAAAAAAGTTTCATAAAGCAATATATGTAGTAGTTTAGATAAATTATTAAGTGATGATGGACACAGAGTTCTACAGTTCCGAGTTTATCATAAAATATTCTAATAGGAAAAGTCTTCCCATTATCTGTGATGTTACCCAGGTCCATACCTCATGAGAATAATAATATTTTTTATTGTATAGAAATTTTGTTATTCAACACTATTTTTATCTTTCTTATCTCTTTTGTTTCACACAACAACCCAGTGAGATAGTTAAAGGGAATTTCCTCATCTTTTATAGATGAAGAAAGTAGAGGTGTGGACTTTCAAAATACCCTCCATACCTGACATTCTTGAATTGGTAAGATTCTATCACAATTATATTGGCCCAAAAAAGGACAATGTGTTATTCCATACAAGGGGAGACAGAAAAGAAAGAAATAAATGCATAAATAAGATATTTTTAAGTAGTGGTACATATTATGATAAAAATGAAAGAGGGTGATTTAACCAAAAAGTAATCATTGGGCACCTCCAAACTATGTAAATAAAGCTGGCTATAGGAGGGACTGAAATTTAAACTGATATTTTAATTTTATCATGAAATTATCCACGTGGAGATGACAAGAGAAATCAACCACTGCAAAACCGACCTGATACACTCAATAACCTGGGAAAAGGTCAATGTGGCTGCAGTGAGCAAAGTAAAAGTGATATAATGTGTAATCAGAGAGGCAGGTAGGGGCCAGATCCTTTTGAGGCTGGTCATCGTAAGAAGTGTGTATTGTAAGTGAAATAGAAAGCTATTGAAGGTTCTAAGCAAGGAGACATCATTATCTATTTTGAATTTTTGGAAAATCATGCTATTTGGATTTCGGAGCAGGAAGTCCAGTAAGGATCTATGCATAAACAAAACAGAGACCCAGACTTGTGCTACAGTAATGATAGTGGGGAGTATTGAACTGTTAGCATAGATATTGTAGTAAAAGTGCCTGCAGATTTGCCTACAGATTAAAAGTGAGAATGAAGAGAAAAAAGGAATGAGGATTAATGACATCTAAGCATTTGGATAAATAACTGGGCAGATGATGATAACATTTATCAAGACAGGGGGAAATGGCTGAGTAGGTGACAAGGTCAAGTTGATATGCTTCTTAGAATTAAGTCAAAGTGCCACATAAATAGGTGATGTACATTTCTGAAGTTCAGGCAAGAGGTGGTTATTAATGAGGGTCTCATTGGTGGATTGCATTTAAGGCATGAGACATGAGATAAATGAGACTAGCCAGAGAAAGAGAGTACAGACAGAGAAGAGACACTGGGATACTGAGCCCCTCAGAATTTAGAGTTCCTACTGGAATGCTTTTAGAGATAAAATTACTACTGCTCTAATGTTTTCAACTTTTATTAATGGCTGTAATCCTAACAACTTATAGTAAAGTTACTTCATACTCCATGTGTATAAAATCCAAATTTTTAACGTTTTAGTATCTTGTATTAGATGCCTTGTTCTTATCCTTCAGTTTTCACCTGTATTTATTTATTTTTCCTGGCAAAGGAATTTCTTCTTGGCCATGAATGGCAAGGCAGAATGAAAAATAGTGGTATTTATAATAAGATGGTGCTTGGCACCAAACATTCTTTTACTGATGACATAATTCACTGACTACATGTTTCCTGATAGAGAAAATACCAAAAACCAAATACTGCTTCAAAGTATGTAAAAATATTCTTTCTCTTATGATCCAACAAGAAATAATTGTTTGATAAAATGAAATAACCTTTATGTGAAGACCATTAGGATGCTTATAGTTACTAGGATAAATAATTTTGTAAATATATTTCAAATGCTTCCACTGTGTAGAGTAATTGAAACTTTTTATTGCAGGTTTAGAAGGTTCCATTCTTTGAAAAAGAACAGTTTCACACACACCCAGAACCACAACAATAACAACACCACCGCATGCACACGGCACAAACATTTCACAAAAAAATAAAAACAAAAAAGAAGTAACTAAGGGACAGTTGTGGTGGCTCATGCCTGTAATTCCAGCACTTTGGGGAGGCAATGTGGGAGGATTGACTGAGCCCAGGTGTTCAAGACCAGTCTGGGCAACACAGTGAGACTCTGTCTCTATTAAAAATAATAATAATGATAAAATGAAAAAGAGGTAACTAAGCTTTTGACCAAAGGGGCTTGAGAGGTCACATAATGCAAATGACTGAAATTATTCTTGTTAATTAGTATGTGAAAACCATCAGTCAATGGATTAGGTTAGACCTAGAAAACATCTTTAAATGGGAAATGTAGCTCTGTACAAAATCCTTGTAATACTTTGCTAATTTCAAAACTAAGAAGTCTTTTGAGCTGCACATGGGACATATTTGGGTTAAACTGATTCAATTACAGTTCTCTTTGAAGACCAAGAGGCATATAATATAGCAAAAGAGTGAGGAAGTAGAAGTCAAAAATTATCAAAGTAATTGCATCCGCATTAACATTAGCCTGGGACCTGAATTCAGAAACTCTGGGACCCATAAAAGCCCCATAAGGAGCATACTTAATACTAAAGTAATATATACTGCATTTTAAGTGGAAGTGATTGTTTTATAGCTCTGCCCTATCAAGGACGTCTTTTCTCACCTTTTCTTACCCACACAGCTAGTTCTTAAGCTTTCCCCACGTTCTGATGAAAAAGAACTCCGTAAATTCAGCTCCATACAGGCTGTGAGACAGTGTGATTTTGTAGGGGGGACACTGTGGCTCGGCATTTATAGTCTTTGGAAAAGTCTCTCCACTATGCCAATGCTGCTAATGGCCATGTTTCAGGTCATAATTTATTGTGCAAAGGCCAGACAGAAACTCACGGGAGGTCTCTTTTGCCTCAATGTTAATTTCTAACAAATGCAATACACTTTTCAAATTTTGAAGGAGGCAAACAAAACTCTGTTTCTTTGTATCTCTCCCACCACAAAATTTCAAAGTTGACTTGAAGTCATACAAGGTTAGTAATTTTCTGAGTGTTTATTTTTTTTCCTATTTTCTGAAGCATTTGCTATACAGTGAAACTACTTCCAAGGAACAGGATGTTCTCCACAGCTCAAGAACTGCTCTAGCTAAGCAAATACTCATATCATCAATTACCATTTTAAAATGTCTCAGAAAACATTCTTTGAAGTAATCCTTCCTCAAATCCTATTTGAAACTGGATTCATATAATGGATAAGTGGGTAAACATTTTGTGGAATTAAATGAATGAAGGGGAAAATGAATTTTGTCACGTATAAAGTTGTTATCTTTCAAGGAATGCCTAAGTGTTACTTCTTCTCAAAATTCTGGGAAAACCAGATGGAGTATTGTTAACCAAGTAATTCCTAACTCATGGCTTGGAAGTCGGTGAGGGTTTATGAGAATTAATGTTAAGTGAAGAAAGCCACTGAAACAGTCCAGCAGATACAAAAATGTGCTTTTTAGTCACCAAATTGTACATGTTTTCATTTATCCAATCTTTCCATTTCTCTTTACCTAATATTTTGCCTACTCTTCTTCATCACAAGGACCATGTGTTACAACAATTTTGAAATCTATTAAGCAACTCACTAGTCATTCAGTGATTTGTTTTTGAATGAAGGATTAATATAATTATAAATGGAGTACAACTTACTTTCAGTGTTATATGCAACATACTCATATTATCGATAAAAATAATCCAAATATTCTCACCCTTTCAAATTGGCATTAATACAGGAATGATATTTTTAAAATCTCACTTAATCTAAATAGTTAAAAAAACTATTTTTTTTTTTAGAAAAACTCTGTTTTCTACAGTAATTCTGCTCTTGAAGTAGATGATGTAAGAATGAATTTGTAGCACTGATATAAAAATAATTAAACCAAGTAAAATATAATGTTATTTCACTCATTATCTGCACTGCTTAGTATATGATAAGGCACTAAAAACTGATGCCTAGCAAATGGATTGCAGATAAATAAATGTAGAATATCCAAAGAATCAAATATTACAGTGCACATCTTGGATTTAGATGTAATATATTAACAATTTGCAGTTTATAAAATTCTGAGATGTGAGATGGTTTGGAGGCATCATCCTGTTTCTTTGTTGGATGTACTCCACACCCAGCTTGCCCAACACTGAACTTAGATACCTGAGACGATAAGGTAAGGGATGTTTTTAAAACATGCATCCCATATCTGACCTTAAATCTTAGAAGGAAACTTCAGGATTTTCTCTTTATTTATTGCTTTCTCTATTTTTCCCTTCCTTCATTTCTTCACTTTTGCTTTCCTTGTTTTGGAACAATTTTGAATATAAACCAATTTTTGATGATTTTTCTAAGATTATTTAATTTTTGGTAGGAGATACAATGTAATTGTGGTTATGAAAAATAATGTACTATTTTTAGGCCGTGGATGTTAAAGTTTTTAGAGTCGTAGGGTGATATTTGTGTGCAATATATTTTCAAAAGTTTTCAAAAGTACATGCCAATGTGCCCACATAGACACACAGAGCATATTTGCTAAAGTGTTAATACATTTCAATTCTAGGTAGGGAGCATGTGGGTGTTTTTTCTAAGTTTCCTTCCACTCTTTTGTATTTTTGACATTTTTTATTATAAAAAGCTGGAAAGAGACAGAGATCCTATGATGATCAATTTTATGTCAACTTGACTGGGCTCTAGTAGCAATATTTAATCAAACACCAGTCCAGGTATTGCTATGAAGACATTTTATAGATGTGATTAAGGTCTATCGTCGGTCGACTTTAAGTAAAGGAGATTATCCCAGGTTATCTGGGTGGGCGTGATTCAATCGGTTAAAAGGCTCAGTACCAGAACTGAGGTTTCCCTGAATAATAATAATGTCTGCCTGTGGAATGAAGCTTTAGTTCATGCTCTAGAGTTTCAGCATCCTTTCTTGAAGGTCTGCTCTATGGACTTTGGACTTGCCTAATCAGCCTCCACGATCATATAACCCCACTCACTGCAATAAATCCTTTAACATATAGCTCCTACTGATTCTTGTCCCCTCACTGAAACTTTACTGATACATACCCTTTCATCCAAAAGCTTCCTGTATAGTTGACAGGCCATATGAGGGACTCCTAGCTTAGACTGGGGACAATGTCAGAGAAAACTGTGTAACTTCCCCAAGGAGGAGACACTTGATTCATCCGAAAACCATGTCATAATTGATAAAACTATGAAGAAATTTATTTATTTTGAGACAGAGTCTCACTCTGTCACCCAGGCTGGAGTGCAGTGGTGCGATCTCAGCTCACTGCAACCTCTGCCTCCTAAGCTCAAGGAGTCCTCTCACCTCAGCTTCCCAAGTAGCTGGGACTACAGGTGCACACCACTACACCCAGCTAATTTTTGTACTTTTTTGTAGAGACAAGGTTTCACCATGTTGCCCAGGCTGGTCTTGAACTCCTGAGCTCAAGCAATCTGCTCACCTTGCCCTCCCAAAGTGCTGGGATTACAGGCCTGAGTCACTGCACCTGGCCAGGAATTTACTTGTATACATATTTAAAACTAAATTGGTCCATTAACATAAGAAAGTTAGGTGTAGGTATTAGATGCAGGGAGTAAAAACTTTTGAAGAGGGTTGCATGTCTTTATTGAATATCGTTTTGCAATGGGGTTTTCTAACAAACAGTCAATTAAACAGTGTGGAATGCACTATGGGCAAGAAGTTGTCTTAGCACTCTTAGGGGAACAGTCAAAACATTCAGATGTATGTTTTGTGAATGTATTTACCATTCAATTAATGTTCTATGCAGAGGATACTTAAGGTTTGCATTCCTTATGTAGATGATAGAACTACTTGTCAAATAAGATTACTTTTTCATGCTTTCAGTACAATTTAAATTTTCCTAGCATGACAGATAATCTACAAAATCCATCTATTAATTTACACATAAATTATCTGCAGAGATTGTAGATCTAGAAGTAGAACATAAATTGTTTAAAATTTAATGATACAGTTATCAGCAAGCAACTTTATTCCAAGATATCCCATTTTACTCCAAAGCAGCAAGAGTGAAAAGGCAACGGGGAAGTGTAGAGGGTGGTGGTGGAGAATGGAATGAAGATAAAAAGGCAAGGAATTTTGGCTGTACACTGAATAGTAGCATCATCAACCTCTAAATAATCAACAACCTGGACAAATGATTTAGCATTTGACATACGTATTTTGTCAATCCAAGTCATTTGATCTTATCATGCCCTTTGTGGCATTCAATATATGGCCTTCAATATATCACCTCTACTTCTTGTCTTTAAACAACTGCTACTGTGAATGTAAATTTCTAACCAAAGCCTGGTGAGATTGTTTTAATGATATGAACACAAGCTATGTTTATGAAGGAAACCTAAACATTCGGATATCTTTTATTTTAGTCAAGGAGTTAAATGAAAATCGAGAGAAAAATTTATTGGCGAAATGTTTGTTTTGTCTAACCTGTATGCAAAATAAGCCACAATTTTTTTTTATTCACCCGTTGTTCAATCACAGGAAACTTTCATGGGAACCTAAAGCAAAAATTGCTGAACTATATATTTGGAAAATCAACCAACATGAATACAAAATGCCAAAATAAATAAAAATGCTTTTGTGAATACCCTCTATCGGAAAAACAGTTTCTGAAGGGAAAGACAACGTAGAAAAGCATTAAACAAGGAGAAGTAGACTTTTTGCTGGAATTTAGTAATCTAGGTTCAGTTCTTTAGAAGGAGAGATCACAAATTGATTTTGGAAATCTGCTCAAGCTTAGAGGCTGGCTAAAGCTTTCCTGCTTTTACAATTTTAGATGCTGAGAAAAGGCATTTTCAAGACAACACTCGGAGCCTATGAGAGAGAATAACACACTCAAAATGTTGCCTAACTGAATGGATTTAATAACCTATGCTTTTACAAAACAATAACTTAAAAAATGTCCCAATCTTTCTCAAAAACACCGTGGTGCATTAACTATTTGAGAAGATTTTCTTGAACAGCAACGACAACAATAAACAACATTTTTGGTTCAAGAAGATCCCTTTTCCTTATTTCCTTCTTAGGTTTTAATATAAAAGCTAAACCATAATAATCTTTCTCTTTTTTTTATATATTATACAGAATCCAATGCATATCAACTTATTAAAGCATTATAATGAACAAGTGCTCCCAAGTGTTACTGTTTCCTGTCATTTTCTTCTCCCAAGGTTGGTCAGAGAGGCACATTTAACGTGTGCTGCAGATCATTACTTTATCTGTAAAGACTTCTCCCGTGGGTGTGAGGCAGAAGGAGTAATTGTTGAAGTCGGGAATTGTATGTGTTCCCCACCCTTGTGATTAACTCAAACGAGAAGGGATGTGGCAAGAGCAGAGCCTGGAAAACTCAAACTTGAGATAGAAACCATGCTCTTGTTTTTCTCAACTGATTATGTTCAACGGTGCCAAATAAATAATTCTGCAAATTGGGAAGGGTGACCAGGAAAGCAGAGTGGGAAACAACTGCATAAAGAAGGAAAATGTCTATTTCTCAAAGACTCTTTTTGTAATTTAAAATGTTATTAGAGTGCCACAAAATAAGTATTTCTGTTCATGTTTTTGCCTGATGAATATATGTGTCTTCTTTTTTTAATGTTTACAATTATTTTACCTTTCTATAAAAATATTTAATTAAGGTGTATTATGTATTGGTAATTAAATCCAACAAAACTTAGATGATAATTTTAATGAATTAATGACAAGGTAAGAGAGTCATTAGGGAGTGCCTTCTAAGACATTTGCCAGCCTTCATGGCCCTTTCGCCTGGATGTCGGTAACATCCCCTCTTTGATTGTGATAATCATAACATCCCTAGAGATTGGCAAGTGTCTCTCCTACAGGGCCACATTTCCCCCCCTACAGCCAACTGAGCTTGAAGGAAACAAAGCAATGGCAGTTAGGAAAAACAAACAACAACAACAACAAAACACTAAAAAATGATAAAACTATAGAGAAATAACACAAACAAAGTCAATCTTAGAAGGTAATAGAGTGAAGAAAGACAAAAAGAAGGATGGGTGAAGAAATGGGTTTGGGGAGAGTAAATGTATAACTGAGGGACTCAATTTTTTCCCCAAAAAAGTAAGAGCAGAACAGCTATGAAATGTGACAGGGTGGTTAGATGCTAGTAGATTTTTAGGAGTTTGATAAAGGATATGATTAAGCTTTTGCAAAAATAACTTGCCAAGGAATATTGAGGAGCAGCTGAGGTTGAATAATAAGCTGAAGTGGTGCCAATCAGCAAGCTGATGAAATATTCTCCAGCAATGTTCAACCTCAAGGGAATCAATACATAGAAAACAAATGGTGAGACTGATCAGAGTTTGAGGTTTTAACAGGGCAGGTGTGGTTCTGGAATTAGATGGAAAGAAAGAGATCCCAGGTTAGAATGTAGGTAAAATGATTGATGATTAGATCCAGGCTGGGTTGCCAGGAAGAGAATGAGTGATAACGGAAAAACTGGGAAAAAAAAGCCAGGGAATTATTAAGTGTTTGGAGGTTTTGATAAATTCCAAAAATATGTTTCATGTAACTAATAAAGTGAGACAAGTAAAACTCTAAAAAATGCAGTTATTAAGAGGGTTGGGTGTATGTATATTAATCCAAGGAACAGAGCCCCTCCTATTGGAAATATACAAACAGTCTCTGTGCATTGCGTAAGTACTGACTTGAGTGTTTAGACACTCCCCTTACCAATATCTGTTTGTATATGTGTGTGTGTATTTATATATATGTATATTAAATATATCTATCTTTTATCTATTTATCTACCTCTAGCTAACATTTGAGTTTCGTTAATATTTTTTTTTTAAATCATTGGCTTCTTACATCATGGTGAAGGAAAGTAAATGTGTGTTTGTAATCTGTATGTTAATCAAGTAGGACTCATTAGAGCTAATAGAGAGTTTATTTTTGTCTTTTATTGTCTCTTTAAAGTTGTACAGAGGATAATTTTTTTCTCTACCACTAGATTAAAGTGTGGGGAGGATGCTAGAATTTCTGGTCACTTTTAGATGATATAAAATACATGAGCACTTTAAGTGGCAAACACAGTCTCATCTTTTCAGCAAATTAAAGTGTCCATAGATATATAAGGTAAGAGTGTCAGGAGGGAGCGTCTTCTAAGACATTTGCCAGCATTCATGACCCTTTCCCCTAGTTGCCCATAGTATCACCTCCTTAGTTATGATAATCATAGCATCTCCACACATTGGCAAGTGTCTCCTACCAGGCCAAATTTCTCCCCCTACAGCAAAGTCACCTTTAAGAAAAAAAAGCAATGGCAGTCAGAAAACAATTAAAATTTTTTAAAAAAAAACCTAAAAAAAGAAAAGATGTAACTATGCCGGCCGTGGTGGCTCCTGCCTATGATCCTGGTGGCTCCTGCCTGTGATCCCAGCACTTTGGGAGGCCGAGGCGGGGGGATCATGAGGTGAGGAGATCGAGACCATCCTGGCTAACACACTGAAACCCCTTCTCTACTAAAAATACAAAAAATTAGCTGGGCATGGTGGCACGTGCCTGTAGTCCCAGCTACTCTGGAGGCTGAGGCAGGAAAATTGCTTGAACCTGGCAGGCAGAGGTTGCAGTGAGCTGAGATCGCACCACTGCACTCCAGACTGGGCGACAGAGCAAGACTTTTTCTCAAAAAAAAAAAAAAAAAAAGGATATAACTATAAAGAAACAGCACAAAGAAAGTCAATCTTAGAAGGTAAGAGAGTAAATGAAGACAAAAAGAAGGATAGGTGAAGATATATTATTTGAATCTCTATTTTAGATAATTTGCCTTTCTATTTCTCTGTCAGCTAGGATCAGCCTCAGGAGGACTGTGGCTGTCAGAAAAATTAATTGGAGTGGGCTTCACTATTCTTGTCACTCAATCCTAACCCTGCTGATAGATGCTACTTCTAATCCCTAAGGATGGTATGAAGGGAGAGAAGATGCAAAAGGAGGCAGAGAGCATTCCTCCTTGCCTGGCACAACTGCATGCAGCCTTCATATGTCCTGTATCTAGCAGGTGTTTAAAGCTGTGGCTTCTCTTGCAAGGTATTTTGTGAGTTCTTTAAAGGCAACTAGTTGGTTTCCTTAGACTATAGCTTCCATGATGTAAGTGATGACTCTCTGTTGCCTTGCCACTGTCGATCTGCTTTAGCTTTCTCCACCAAGAGCCACTTCCTGTTGTAATCTTGGGACTACAGGATGCTGCCCTTCTGGGTAGGGATCATTTTGGATGACCTCCAGGCTAATGATCCTTCTTTAGGTGTCACATCCAGTCACTGGGATGCATGCATTTTGACCTGCCTGTCAGCAGCTGGAAGTGCAGTTCCTTTCCAGCTGCAGCTCCCTACTCTGCTGCCAAGAATACGTTTTCTTCCTCTGGCATGAGTCAACCATTTGTTTCCCACTGGAGGGAATACATGTCGAGCTTTCTGAGTGTGCCTATTCGAACCCCTCTACTAGGCTTGGGATGAGGAAGCAATGCACCCCAAGCCTTTGTGGGAAAGGATAGTGAGAGTCCCAGCACAGCAGTCCTGTTCCCAAAATCCCACTCTGGACTCTGCAATTACCCGCACCCTCTCGCCCTTTTAATTGGAGTAAGAAGCATCTGGATGAGGAACCCAAGTACTATGTAATAGGTTCTCATGCATTTTCATTGAACACTTAATTATAAGTTTTCACCCTGCTTCTGAGTTCACCTATTTTGAATTCCACACGTAAGTGAGGTATTGTGGTATTTGTCTTTCTGTGCTTGGCTTATTTCACTTGACATAGTGTCTTGCAGGTTCATCTATGTTGTCACACACAGCAGGATTTCCTCTTTTTTAAAGGTTGAATAATATTCCACTGTGTATGTGTACCATATTTTCTTTATGCATTTATCTGTTGATGAACACAGGTTGATTCCACACCTTGGCTTTGTGAATAGTGCTGCAACAAAGGTGGGAGTGTAGCTATCTCTTCCATATGCTGATTTAATTTCCTTTGGATACACCATATACCCATTAGTGGGATTACCAGATCATACAGTAGTTCTATTTTTAATCTTTTGAGAAACCTCCACACTGTTTTTCATAATGGCATTCTCCGAAACAATGTACAAGGGTTCCCATTCCTCTACTTTCTCACCAACGCTAATGTTTCATGTTTTTGATAATAGCATTCCAACAGCTATAAGGTGATATCTCTTTGTGGTTTTAATGTGCATTTCTCTGAGGATTTAAAACTGCCATTTTTTTCATATACTTGTTGGTCATCTATATATCTTCTTTTGAGAAATGTCTATTCAGGTCTCTTGCCACTTTTCTAATTGGGTTATTTGAATTATCACTGTTGAGGCATTTGAATTCCTTATAGTTTGGATATTAACCCCTCATCAGATGTATGGCTTACAAATATTTTCTCCTATTCTCTGCATTGTCTCTATGCTCTATTGACTATTTCCTTTGCTGTCCAGATGTTTTTAGTTTGATGGAATTCCCTTTGTCTATTTTTAATTTTGTTGCCTGTGCCTTTGAGTTAGTCTTGCTTTTTAATATTTGCCCCTTCTAATACTTGTGTGGAAAGAAATTTTGAATGTTTTCAGCACAAAGAAATGCTAAATATTTGAGGTGATTAATAGGCTAATTACCCTGACTTGATCATTATACATTGTATACATGTATAGAAATATCACTCTGTACCATAAACCTGTGTACAATTATTATGTGGCAATTAAAAATAAAGTAAAATATTTTTAAAAGGTAAATTAATGATAATTATGGGTTTGGCCATTTGAGGACTATTGAGGAAAAAAGTCAGAAAGCCCCATGAGCTTATCACTTAATAGAAGAATTTAAAAACCTAGATGCTATAATAGATAGTTTTAAAAAAACTAACAAATTTTAAAAACACAGGCTATAATGTTTTGATTAAATTTATATACTCAAAATTCTAGTTCTCAGAATCTATATTATAGGAGTGAAGTAATTGTATGAAAAGATAAATGTTGAAGGATATTTATTTTAGCATTGTTCATTGTGGCAAAATAATAAATAAAATAAAAATGAATGCTCACTCATTTATAACAGGAATATTGAATAAATTTCAGTGCATTCCAAGCATGAAGCCATTGAAAAAGCATAAATTAAAACTACAACAGTTGAATTATAGGCATTTCCATAATATATTATTGACTGATGAATACAAGTTTCAGAAAAGTATAAAAAACATAATCTTGATTTGGTTTAATCACAAAAAATATTTTTTGTATTTTTTTTTTGTTTTCTTACGAAAAAATCTATTTGGAGATGTTAATAAAAATAGTATTATGCTTGTGAGGATATTTACATAGTCCAAAATGTATTATTTCCCTTGTCAAAACACATTTCTCAGTTTGATTTCATGGTTTGGGTTGGATAGTAATCAGTAATTTCATGATGCTCATTTTTAGTGTGATGATGTGATACTCCAATACAGAGATAAGCCAATTTTCTTTGTTTGAAGTCCACTTTGTCCAATATACATAGCTAATCCAGCTTTATTTTGACTATTATTTTCATGAACATGATATACCTTTCTCCGTCTGGCAATCTGCCTTTCATTTGATATGTTTAACCATTTATATTTAATATAATTATTAAAATGTTTGGATTTAAAACTGCCATTTTATTATTTATTTTATATTTGTTCCCTTTGTTATTTATTCAGGTTTTTCCCTTACTGTGTCCTCTTTTGTATCATTTAAACTTTCTTTTTCATTCAATTTTAATTTGTGGTGTATTCATTTATTTATTGTGTATTTTTTTATTTATAGATGGAGTCTTGCTCTGTCGCCCAGGATGGAGTGCAGTGGTGTGATCTCAGCTCACTGCAACCTCTGCCTCCCGAGTTGAAGCCATTCTCCTGCCTCAGCCTCCAGAGTAGCAGGAATTACAGGCGCCGCCACCACGCCCGTCTAATTTTTGTATTTTTAGTAGCGGACGGAGTTTCACCATGTTGGCCAGGCTGGTCTCAAAAAACTGACCTCATGTGATCCACCCGCGTTGGCCTCCCAAAGTGCTAGGATTACAGGCGTGGACCACTGTGCCAGCCTTAACTGTGTTTTTAATAATGTCCTTTGTCTTTTTGTGGTTATTTTTAACATTTGTTTCAGGAATTACAGTATGTTACAGGCAGCAAATTTACGTAGGTCTGCAGCAACCTCAATTCTTGCCTCCTCAGAAGAAAGAATTGGACTGAGGGGCATTAGGCAGAAAGAGAGCCCTAGCCAAGTTCTAGAGCAGGCGTGAAAGTTTATTACAAAGCTTTAGGGAGGCTGAGGCAGGAGAATGGCGTGAGCCTGGGAGGCGGAGCTTGCAGTGAGCCGAGATCGCGCCACTGCACTCCAGCCTGGGCGGCAGAGCCAGGCTCCATCTCAAAAAAAAAAAAAAAAAAAAGGTTTTAGAGCAGGAATGAAAGGAAGTAAAGCAGGAGACTTGAGAGATCACAGGCGCGGTTTCACCTTTTGACTTGGAGTTTTATATTTTGGCATGCTTCCGGGATCTTGTCTCACTTCTCCCCTGATTCTTCCCTTGGGGTGGGCTGTCCGCATGCGCAGTGGCCTGCTAGCCCTTGGGAGGGGAGCATAGGAAGTGTGTTTACTGGAGTTGTATGCATGCTCACTTGAGGCATTCCTCACTGACCAGTCAAATATCCCTAGAAGGTCATATACCAGTTAAACTCTGCCATTTTGCCTCTTACTGTGCATGATTGAGCCTACTCACCCAACTCCGACATTGTATTGGGAAGCTGCTAATCACCTTTCAGGATTTTTCTATCTATTGGGAGACTGCCGCTCTCTGGCGCTAGCTGCAACCAATTATTATTTGAGCGAACCAGTGTAAATACCACCTGACCATCATCTAATGGTTCCCTGACATTCCTGGTGGGGACAACGGGGGTGCTTCTCTTGCTCTGCTTATGTCTAACTCCTACTATAACAAATATGCATACATACTTACATTTGTAATGCCCAAGTAAAATCAGTATTTCACCACTGCATGTGGAATTCAGAAAGCTTACCAGACTTTGGGTCTCTTTATTCTCCTTTATGTTGAGTTGTCTTATGTATTACAACTATGTAGAATTAAAATACTATCAACAGTGTTATAATTTCCTTTCCACTCTCAAACGTTTTAAACACTTAAGAGGAAAATGATAGTCTATAACATTTACCCAATAGTACAATTTCTGTTGCTGTACTTTCATTACTAATGTTTCAAGTTTCCGTCTGGTATTCTGTCCAAAGAAGGTCCTTTAAGGCTGGGTGCGGTGGCTCATGCCTGTAATCCTAGCACTTTGGGAGGCCGAAGTGGGTGGACCCCCTGAGGTCAGGAGTTGGACAGCAGCCTGGTCAACACGGTGAAACTCTGTTTCTACTAAAAATACAAAAAAATTAGCTGGCTGTGGTGGCACACGCCTGTAATCCCAGCTACTCAGGAGGCTGAGGTGGGAGAATCGCTTGAATCTGGGAGATGGAGGTTGCAGTGGGCCGAGATTGCGCCATTGCACTCCAACCCGGGCAACAAGAGCAAAACACCATCTCAACAACAACAACAACAACAAAGTCCTTTAATGATTCTCTTAGTAGAGATCTGCTGGCAATTAATTTTCTTAATTTCATTATTTAACTTCCATGTTTTAAGGATAGTTTCACTGCATGAAGTCGGGGTTGACAATCTTTCCTTTTAGGAGTTAAAAATATTGCTCCACCCCAGAAAGTAGGTAACTATGTATAGTGATAGATATGTTAATTAAGTTGATTGTGGTCCTCATTTAACAATGTGTATGGACATCAAAACATTATATATATCTTAAACGTAAACAATTTTTATTGTCAATTATAGCTCAATAAAGCTGGGAAAATATTGTTACATTTCCTTCTGGTCTTCACATTTTCTAATGAGCAATCTGATGCCATTCAAATATCTATTGTCTAAGACACAAATCAAAATTACTCAGCATTTGAAGAGCCAGAAAAATATCAACTTGAGCGGGAAAAGGCAATCAACATATGCCCTTTATTGTGCAAAACTCAGGTAACAGGTGAACAAGATTAACAGGGACTGCTAGGATCAAGAAATGGAAGATACCTCCTCACATACATCTGAGATGAATCCACAAAGATATCAAGGCGATAATGTATGTGAGTACGAGAGGTTTTCCCATACAGTGATCAAGTAGATTGTCATATTTAAAAACATAAAATAATTATTTTATGTTTGGAAAGTTTATCAATTAAATTTATAAGTTTCCAATCTGTTAAGACCTATGCTTTGATCAACTTTCATCAGAACTTGCCATCTACCATCTACCCAACTTAGTGTTGCTAATTAGCTAGGATAATTATCACACTCATGCCCTTATATGCAAACCTCTATTTTTCTTGCTTACTGAAGAAGAGTCTCAGTTTAGATATAGGTTTTCTGTGTAAGAAAATCTGTGTTACAGAAACATAAATACATTTTCTCTCTTACTCTAATGCTTAAACCAAAATATGAGCATAATACTACTACGGTTATATATAATAAAAATTGAATTGTAAAACTGAGTTCATTAATTTTGCTTCTTTAGTAATACACAGAACTGGTCTTTAGTGAATAAGTTGTATTCCCAAGATAGCACAGTAAATTAATAATAGAGTCAAATGAGAACCCTGGTTTTCTTTTTCAAATATTACACAACACAGTGTTTTTAGAGGGTTCCAGAAGAGGAATATTCCTTCAGCATATTAGACACATCTTAACATCAAATTGATTTTCAGAAATGGTCCACTTTTAAAAATAGCTACAGCTGCTGCATTGTGTTAAAACTAATCTTCAAAAGTAAAAAAACAATAGGGTATAGAGGAAGATGTATGTATTTTGGGCCCATAGCCTTCTGAGTTCAAATCAATCTTCTGTCCATTAGTAGCTAACAAGTACTTTATTTGAACTTGAAAATAGTGTAAATTAAACTTATTCTTAATGAATAATTTAGCTTGGAAGCTCTCGCTATGTCTGACACATTTTCAGTAACCATTTATTTTCTGCCTTCCTTGGCTGAAATGTCATTTGATAAGATGCCTTTATAATTTAATAATTTTGTAGTCTAATTCACCAAGTATATAATACAATTATTTAAAAACCAATTTAAGAACAATTAATCTAAATAATTCCTATTTTATTATATTTTAAAGAAAATGTATATTCTGTTAAAAAATTTGCATATACTTACCAATGATAATTATATTTAACATTTTTTGGTTATTGTATCCTAAAATTTTATAAGTTGATATCTCAAACACCAAGACTGATGACACAAATTAGCTGTGATTTCCAGTTATTATCTCTAAAGGCGTGTCTACATTAGGCAGGATGTGGAAATGTTTGCTTAAAGGTGAGGAGCAGGTCTTAAAACAATAAAGTTACAAGAGGAAAAGCTAAAATCCCTGACACAGCTCTTGAGAACGGGCTGGTCAGGTCTGAAAGTGGGATCGGAAGCACCAGGTGAATTCACTGGCTTACTCAGTGTGTGAGAAAATGTGCCTCACCAGATTCTCTTGCTGATTCATATTTTCTGTATTAATAACATTTTTTTTCTGATTATGTGAACTACACAAATAGAAATCTGGTGGCTCAGATGTGTGAAATGAGTGACGGCTCATCCTATTTGCTGTGATCATTGAAATTTATTTTTTCGTTAGTCTGCTCATTATTACCAAAGAGAAAAGTGCATGTTTTGCTACACACAGCCAACATCCATCTTGAGCTTATGCAGGGGAGGGTTCAGAGAGGAAGAAAAGGAGAAGAAAAACCTGAAAACAGGCTACACAGGGTCTGGGAAGAATGAAGGGGGCCAGGTTAAGCCAAAGAAGCCTGACTCTGGGCCGGGCGCGGTGGCTCACGCCTGTAATCCCAGCACTTTGGGAGGCCGAGACGGGCGGATCACGAGGTCAGGAGATCGAGACCATCCTGGCTAACACGGTGAAACCCCGTCTCTACTAAAAAATACAAAAAACTAGCCGGGCGAGGTGGCGGGCGTCTGTGTTCCCAGCTACTCGGGAGGCTGAGGCAGGAGAATGGCGTGAACCTGGGAGGCGGGGCTTGCAGTGAGCTGAGATCCGGCCACTGCACTCCAGCCCGGGCCACAGAGCCAGACTCCTTCTCAAAAAAAAAAAAAAAAAAAAAAAAGAAGCCTGACTCTGTTCCAGGATGTGGCTACAACTGCAAAACATAAACTTGCTTGTCCGCATTATTTTTTAGTCCCATCCACCTTCTCATACATTCTAAGAGCAGGAAGGTGTAGCAGGTAGGTTATGAAATAACCTTGCATACTCTGTCATTTTTAATAGAGAACTAGAGCCTTATATTCCCTGAAGTTCCATTGAAAGTGAGTTACTTGTTTTTGGTTTTGTTTTTTTCCATAGGATGTCGGGGACAATGAGGGGACAAGCCCTGTTCTGGGTGAGCCTATCATGTAGGACAGGATACTTTTCTCCCACCTTCTTTGTTACAGGCACCCTGTGTCAGCCTCTGCATCTAGCTCTACGTGCCCTCTCAGTCTGTGCTATGGCTTCTTGTTCTGGGAGAGACCACACACCTCAAACTCAACATCATCTCCTACTTCCATCCACTCCACCACCCATCTATTGCATGTCAGTGGACACATGGGGGAGGAGCATATTTCAGCTCAACTTACAAGCATTCAATTTCTTAGACACAGTGCTTATACTGAGGGACGGATACCACTCTAAAGACGTGCTCTTCCCAGTACATGGTAGTTTTATATAAAAGTATACAAAGGGGCATACTTAAGAGAAAAATCAAACCAAACAAAAGAGACTTAAAAGACTTGAAAATAGCACAAGTCTTTTAAAGCCTCATTGAAGTAAATAACTACCACTGAAATTTTAAAAGTCCCTGCGAAAAAAGCCTAATCATGCCAAGGGCCAAGGTCTCTGTGCTCCATTGGCTCCATCCAGTCCTCACTTGTTTCCTCACGAGCAGCCCCTGGACACCCAGCTGTGGCCTATCTAAAGGGAAATGATCTCAGCAGTGCTGGGTTCTGCCCCTCCCTGCCTCCGCTGGTGATAGTGATCTTCCTTTTTCTTAGTTCTTCCACTTCTAGAAAACAACAATAAAAAATGAATTTACACTCTGATCAGTGTCTCAACACTAGGTTCATTCTCCTGCCGCTTCTGGCTAGCTATATTGTTCCCAAATTAGTTGGCTATTCTCCATTTATACTAACTATGGTTTATGCATATATAATGAATGCTCCTGTTAACATTGAGATTTCTTATTTTAAAGAAAATAATTTTTAATTGAAATTAGTCTTTATTATTATATTACTGGCATGTGAGACTTGGTATGAAGAATTTTTTTTTTTTTTTAACTGGGAGTGCTTTCTGCTTGGTCAGCAGGAGAAACAAGAAGAATGGGTTTTTAGGGTCTCTTAGGAAGGTACATTTTCTATTATCCTCTTTTTATGACAATCAGCGTTGCTCTAATGTTTCCAGTTTCTTTTTCTTTTTTTTTTTTTTTTTCTGAGATGGAATCTCACTCTGTCGCCCAGGCTAGAGTGCAGTGGCATGATCTTGGCTCACTACAAGCTCTGCCTCCCGGGTTCACGCCATTCTCTTGCCTCAGCCTCCCAAGTAGCTGGTACTACAGGTGCCCGCCACCACGCCCAGCCAATTTTTTGTATTTTTAATAGAGACGAGGTTTCACCGTGTTAGCCAGGATGGTCTCGATCTCCTGACCTCGTGATCTGCCCGCCTCGGCCTCCCAAAGTGCTGGGATTACAGGCGTAAGACACTGTGCCTGGCCATATTTCCAGTTTCCATATTTCTTTTTTTTTTTTCTTCTTTCATCATTTTGTTACCTAGAGGCCCTGTGATGAGATTTGAAATCATCTTATCTAAATCCAGCACACAGCTTATACTCACTGTACCAATCAAATTATTCAAAGGTCCTTTCTGATAAATTGCAAAAATGGATACAACTTTTCCCTCCTTTTAGCTTCTTTCCTTGTGTAATGTGACTTTGAAGCTCTTACTATTATTTCAAGAAATAACGTCTATTGTCTCTGGATTGGTCTTGTGACTTGCTTTGGCCAATGGAATACAGCATCAAAGCTGTTGATGTGCACATTCCAACTCTAGGCCTCAAGAGCCTTGCAGAATTCCACCTGCTGTCCTGGGATCTCCGCCTTCCCCATAGAACCAAGCCTGGGCTAGTCTGCTGGAGGATGAGATCTCACGTAGCCCATAGTCAAATGAGGGTTCCAAGTGAGACCAGGAGAAGTCCCTCCCTGAACCCAGTCCCTATGGCTGATGCACAAAATCATTAACCAAAACATAGTGTTGTGTTAAGCCAGTAAATTTGTAATGAGTTTGCTATGCTGTTAAATGTTTGTTTTCAGCCACCGTATTTTTAGATACTTATATAGTATAAGGTAACTCATAATAATTCACACAATAAATTCCAAATGTTTTGACATTATAGTCAAGGCCTCTCTAGGTTTTTCTTTCCAGTTTCAGTCCTGGTACTTTACCCTTTGAAATACATTCTCAGTTTATATGCTTCACATGTTTTCTTGATGTGATACTGTTTACTGTGACTCTGTATTTCCATATTATATGTATTGTGCCTTCTTACTACAATACCCTCACCTATCTGTTCTTGTGAACTCATACATTTTCTCCAACCTCATTCTAATATTATTGACTTCATAAAGATTCGTCCAACTCTTTCAAAAGATGGAAGTCCTCGACTGTTTCTACAATAATTCTCATGTGTCTTTCATGTATGGCATTTATCACATGACACTGCGTTTTCTGCTGTCTCCAGCACCTAGCACAGTAGTAGACATAGCTGCAGTAGCTTCAACCACTAGTGACAACAATTTGCTCTCTGCTCTCCAACGGCACCTCCACAGGAAGTACAAACACACTTTCCCACGGTAGCCAGTACCACTGTGTCAATTTCAACCTAGGTCTTAGGAAATATGGTGCTTTTTCTCAACCTTGTAGGTGCTTCCAATCACCATTATTTGGTTCTTTCAGAAAAGCTCATATCAAATAAATCAAAGAGGAAAAGAGCTGCTAGAGCTTATGTGCTAAAGTGTGAGCAAGAAATTAATATCAAATGTCATTGTTTCACTATATTGTAGAAACAGCTAACTGAGGAAATAGCTAAATTGATATTTGAGGGAGAAACAAACTTAAGAGTCTGTGTGGAATCTTAAGATATTCTAAGAAGAAAGAAATGGAATCAAAACCTAGGATATTTCGGTTGAAAATAAATTAGTTTTCTTAAAACATGTTAAATAGTCTTTATGTCCTCAAAGGAACAGCCAACAATAAATACATTTCACTTCTTTAAATTTGAACTCATTTTCATCAGTCTTTGTCAGAGGTTTTGTCTTTAAGCACATCTAGCTTGGTTTAAAGTTAGATGTGTTGTTAAATTAACTTTTACCATAGTTTAAATGGATGCTAAGTACTCTAAAATGTTAAGGTTATATCTCTGATGGCATACAGCCTCTGACAATATGAGAGAATGAAATATATTTTTAAAGGCGTGACATTGCTTCTCCTTTTATGGGATGGAGTTGGCATATTAAGTGAAAATGCTGCTGTCCTACAGCATTTTTTGTTAAACCTTTTTGTTGAAAATATTTTCTTGGAGAAAGGAGATAGTTATGTTTTAGTGAATTTCAGTATAAGGAAACAAATTTTAAACATCCTACTAAAACATCCTTTTATATATTAACCCCAATTTCTAAAGTAACATATGTTCAAGGTAAAAACATTTTGAGAATACTGAAATGTGTAAACTAAAATCCCATGATTTTGTACCCTAGAGCAAGTACAATTCACATATTGGTGTATAATCTTTCAGATTTACTTTTCTGTGTGTGGAATATCCTAGGCTGGGTGTGGTGGCTCACGCCTATAATCCCAGTACTTTGGGAGGCCGAGGTGGGCATATCACCTGTGGTCAAGAGTTCCAGACCAGCCGGACGAACATGATGAAACCCAGTCTCTTACTAAAAATACAAAATTAGCCAGGCATGGTGGCGCATGCCTGTAATCCCAGCTACTCGGGAGGCTGAAGCAGGAAGATAGCTTAAACCCGGGAGACGGAGGTTGCAGTGAGCCGAGATTGCACCACTGTACTCCAGCCTGGGCAACAGGAGCAAAACCTCATCGGAAAAAAAGAAAAAGAAAAAAATCCTTACTCTTCCATAATATTTGATTAGGGATAGACACACTAGTATCTTTTGTTATCCCTTATAAGAGTAATGAGTATACACTTATTACCAAAATAAAGTTCAAGTATGAAATGATTGTATTAGATTTCTAATGGAAAAAGTACATAGTATGCTTTGTTTTTAATTCCAAATAAACTCAAAAAGGGAACATGCTTTGCATCTTTCTACTGAAAATATGTGTAATACACAGAATTCTGTGATGCTGCTGTATGACCTATTAATTTAAAAATGTAAGTGTAAACAGTTGGCTTGTTTCAGAAATACAAGTGAGATTTTCCGTTAGCTCTTTCACTTTATGAGTTGTGGTTTAATATGATTACCGCACTGTAAACATCTGAGCTTACAAGACAGGGAGGGAGTTGGCACATTATGTGAAAGTGCTGCCATCCTACAGCATTTTTGTTAAACCTTTTTTGGTGAAAATATTTTTCTTGGAGAAAGGAGATAGGTATGCTTTAGTGAACTGCAGTAATAAGGAAAAAATTTTAAATATCTTTTTATATATTAACAACTTAGAATGTTCCAAGTGAAATGTACATATTTTCATGTATGTCTAAGTTTATATGACAGCAGAATTTCAGTACTTAGATATATATTTTTTTTCTGAGGCATTCAAGGAAAATATGAAACTTAATTTTTTTCCTTTGGCAAGTTATCTGGTCTATGCCAAAGGGCTTCCAACTGCAGAACCATGACTTGTTATTTGCTATGCAAGACTAAATGTGACTTCCTTGCTGCTTCTAAATTTATTCAGTCAAAGTTTATTATGATCTAAATGAACCATACAGAGAAGACAACTTACACTGATTCAGGCAATTCATTCAATTCACAGAGAGAGAAAAATAAGGAGAGTTAAATAAAGACTCTTGTATAAATAATAACTGCTATGATAAATAAGTTAATAGACTTTAAGCAAAAGTTAACATTTTACTTAGAGAATGAAAGAAAATAGGCCATAAGATGGTCTGTGGAAGGTAAAAATAAACCAGTTTACTGACAGAAGTATGGAATATTGATGTATTCATTGCTCTAAATGTGTCAGTTAATTCTCAGAGAGAAAGAACTAAGAAAAACTCAGGAAAACTATTTATAGCTCCAGATACCTGTGTACTTATGGAAGAAAAATCTGAGTAATAAATCCAGTGAACAGGAACTTGAAAAGTGAACACAATAAAAATATTTTAAAGGTATTAAATTATTATTAGGAGTCAGAATGTAGGTGTTACTAACTCATTAAATCTTAAAAGTCTATTAGGTAGGCATACTACATAGTGGCAGAGTGTTTAACTCTTTTGCACAAAATCACACTGTTGGTAAGAGGTAAAGTCGGGATTCAAATCCAGGCCAGCTGGCATCTGAGACTCTCATCTCAAAATTTCACTTTAGTACCTACTTATCCATTCAAGAAGGTAACTGAGATCTCAAACAAACACTAGAATATCTGGGTAGTCCTGACCTATGAAACATGCCATCTTTACAGATTCATTCCATTCAGTGGGTTCAAACATCCTTTCTATTTCGTTTTCAGAGGAAAACATAGGCCATCTATGAAAGGTGTTAGTTAGAGAGAGGAACACACAGGCATGCAGGGATTTGCAAACAGCCTGTAATTTAGAGATTGAATTCTAGGTTTGATATTTATCCAGGCAGATGATTTTTTTATTTGAAAAATGCCCATCCTTGCCATCTAAGCCACAAAGTAAGCTTATAATTATGAATACTTTCAATTTCAGAAGCTGACGAAGGAACTTAATGAGTAGAATATGAAAACGAAAGCTTATATGTTCAAAAGAAGCAAATCTAATTAAAACTAAGGGAGTTAGAATTATATCTTCAAAATATGCATGGGGATACAGCATATGAGCATTGCAGATAAATTTTTATAAGACAAAATGCAAAATTGTTATTTAGGAGAACTTTAAAAATGTATTTTTGATCACCCACAGTGAACGTCATTGTAATGAAGAAATCCTATCCTTCGTGATCACACTCACAGCAATATTTCATCTACTCTTCTCGACTTCATCTGTTGTCTGTCTTTTCCATGACTTTTCCTTCAACCTTCCTGTTTTAAAATGTGTTTTGATGTTATCATGTAGCACAATAGCTCTATGTCTCCTTCACTCTATATTAAGCTCTTCAGCAATGGGAAATTTGTCATATTTATCATTACGCTCTTAATACTTAGCACATTATCTGGAGCTCAACAAACATTTTTAAAGAGATTACCTTATTTTAAATAACAATGGGTATGTTGATCTATTATATGTTTTCTAGTGATGAAATTATTTAATTGTAGCTACATAGAGTATTAAGTGAACTCATATAATTCATTTGTGTGGAAAATATGCAATGATGATAATGATGACATATTTAATTCTCAGAGTTTAAACAGTACATCTCTGTCTTCTGTGGAAATAGAGCATGATGAAAGCATAGACTCTGAGTTGTTCATGGCCCAACATGATGCAAAAGACAGACAATCAAACAAGCATTGAAGCCAGGCAGAATGGGAAATAAAATAAGGGAACCGGAAAGGTCTAATTTGGAACAATCATTACTTCAGTAGCATTTAGGAAGAGCTGAGGTGGGATATTATTGGAAACCAAGTATTCTTATGAGGCAATTGTAATTGATCCTGATTTAAGAGTTTGGATGGCTAAACAAGAAGTACAATTAAGGAAAAATCCCAAAATCAAAGACCAAATCCCAGAAGCAGAGAATGTTAAAGGATAAAATTTTAAAAATCTAGAAAAGTCTGCTGACACATGATTTTGAATAATGGAATTCCCAGAGTTAGATATTGGTACAGTTGGCATAGTTATTTTAGATATTCGGAGGACAATAAATAAAGATCCAGGGTTCACATCCAAAGGGAATATTTGCTAAACAGGTAAGAGACCACTATGAATGTCGCTTTTGTTATAAATAGGGTTTTTAAATGACGTGATTTTAGCTTTGGAAATTTAAACTTGGCAATAGCGTTCAGGATGGATTCGAGGAAAAACAAATACTGAATATGAAGAAGCCACAGGTGATAGTTGGTGAAAATAATTAAAAGAACCTGAACTTTGGTATGCCTGAATTTTGGCACAGAGAATTACAAAGGGAGAGATAATTGAGACTATTTGGAGAGTAACCAAAAGTACACTTTATAAGGCCATAAAAGCATTTACCCCAGATGATGCTACAATTACAGATAGCATATAATGAACCTATGTTGTACTTAACAAGGTGTGATAATTAGAAAAGAGAGTGGCAAAATTAACCATACTCTCAAAGAAAAGCTTTATAAAACAAGGCATATTTAGCTACCTTGAAGGAAACACAAAAAATAGATAGGTAAAGAGAATATGTGGAAGAATTTCCACGTAAGGAGTCAAAGCATGGGTCAGTGTTCTAGAATCAATAGTTGCTCATTCTGATTTTAAGCTGGCACAGTAGGATCCAGACTGATTGGAACTACATTAATACAGAGTAGTTGTGGGGAGTAAAAGTTGGGATAGATAAATGTTTCAGACATTATTAATCTGGAAACTACACAGATATACTTAAATGTAAAATGAACAGCATAAGGGAGGTTTGTAAGCACTGAAACAAACAAGCAAATAAAAAAAGACATTAGAAATCATTCTTATAAGAGTATCAGTGAAGAACTGGAGTTAGGTTTCATGGCAGATTAAGGTTCTATTAGGAGGCAATTAGAAGACAATGGTATTGATTTGCTAAAGATGAAAGGACAAATGCAAGAAAAATAAGAAAAATACTGTCTTGGTGTCTTTTGACAGAGATAGGAGAAGGATTAACCGAAGATAGCCAAGTTAGCTAGGAGTGGTAAGCAAGCACACAAGCAAATAAAGCACTTTGGAAAAGCAACTCGGAGAGTGTGCACATATTCCATTTGTGATGATGAAAGAATATCCTATTTGTGTAAAGATCTTTTAAGCAGATAGAAATCGAAAACTGAAACCTTAGTAAGTATTTGGGGCTAGAGAGGTTTGATAAGATAGTTCAACTTACTAGAGTGGGTGATTTTCATAAAAAGGACGGAGTAGACAAAGACTAAAACATCAAGAATGGATACTTGGAAGGCCATTACTACTATAGATCAGGAAGAAGAAAAGCCAACCAAGAAATTAAGTGATGGTGATAATGATGATGATAATGTCATAATAATAATATATGCCAGTTTTTGAGCAATTATTCTGAGCCAGTGGCTATGATAAGATCTTTACATTAAATGCTTATAACACCATCTTTAAATAAAGATGTAGAATTGATAGAATTCAGTAAAATGGCAAAGCAATGTCTCAGTTATCAAGAGAGGACAGATTTTTAGGATCATCACCATCAGATCTTACTAAGACAGGAAATGGATTAAAAAGTTCCTATGGTCTGGCTAATGTAAGTACAGCAAACTGGAAAGTCTGTAAAGAAGAATAATGACTTTAGCAAAGACAGATTAAGGGCCTTTCTGCTGTTCAATTAAGAATAAGAGCCAAAAGTGGCCCAAAAATTCATGTGGAAGAATGACGATTTTATACGAAAGTTGGCATGGTACTACTGAGAGTGTTTAAAGGATTACAAATGATTCCCAGCAGGCTGAACTCGTACACAAGTAATTCTATTCATAAGTGTTCTATAGTGGTTTTCAGAGAATCGATAAATTAATAAATTTTTCCAAAAAATAAATAATAGTAAGAAATATACTTACCTATTATAATAACCAAAGGGTTATATTAGCCTTGATACTAACAACCTTTCAAGTTAGATCTTATTACATGATTTCACAGTTAATAAAATTGAGATCTGGACCGTTTAAGTAATTTGCCCAATTCACCTAGCTGTATGTACCAGAAACAGGCTTCCAGACCAGATAGATATACAAGGTCCCATAACATTCCTCATTCCCACTGTTCCACACAGACTCCTGCAAGAGTTTGTATCTACCTCTCTGCTCGTTAAGATAGAGACAAAAGATCAATAATTTAAACCAACAAAGGCATTGTGTATCATTCCCTTTTAACAGTTTTTTTATTAACTTGAAGTACTGGGGAACTGGGCTCAAAATAGTTGGCAATTTGATAGTCTTAATCCCTAAAAGGTTTACCCAATTTATAAAGTTGGCAGAAACACAATTAATACCATTTGCCTTATGAAAACTATGGTTCCACAGTAAATGAATGAAGAATGTCACAAATGTGAGTTGTGTTCTGGAATAATAGGAAGATAGTTTAAGATGTGAAGAATGAGAGGTCACCATTATAGTAAACTCTCTGCTGACAGATGATTGTTTTTATGTTTTTATAATTTCCACAAAATTTCCATCTGAGGTCATTTTTAATTTATACCACACATTATCTCTCTTGACCCACCTTTTTCTCAAGGTACACTATGCTAAGGTTTTGTTTTTATTATCCCACCCACATGTGGTTGGCCTACACAAACACACACACGCCCGGCCTGGGTTTTTTCCCAACACAAATACCCGTGGTATTCATACTATGGGAAAAAGAGTAGCTAGGTTAAAAGTTGATGTAGAAGTTTATTTATGTCCAAACCCAAACTTATTACATATTGCACAGGCAAATGCTCACAAAATGATAAAGTTATGGAAGCAGAGTACTCAGAAGCTTACAGGCCAAATATATATTTTTTATTTTGTCTGACAAGAATATAAATATCATTGCCCCTACACACCTGCATAATAGGAAACAAGGAAGGGCGTGACATCATTTGAAGAAAGTCAAGAATCGCCTAGACTTTTCCTTAAGTGTTTTTCTAATGGTGTATTCTTTCACCTGAAAATACTGCCTTTAATTCTATTAATATGATTTTTTTCTCTCTCTCATACATACACACACAGAACACAATCATATTAATGAAAAAAAAAATGTTGCCTGTGAGTGAAGGGTATTCAGTCAGGAATGCCACCAGTTTTACCTTAAAAAACAAAGACATATATGCAGAATGGTCAAGTATGAAACTTAACTGTACAGAACCCAGACAAGAAGAAGGGTGGGTTTCACGCTTAGGGGACTGCTGGTACATTCAGAACCAAAGAGAGCCTGGGAGGGGGAGCCCTGGGAAATAGGTGAGCTGAGAGGTGGGGAAATCATGAATGTGCCAGTGGATGTGAAAGATATTTAAACAGATAAAGAATGACAGCTACAAAGTGGCCCATTGACTCACAGGCATGTTTACAGGTGCCAAGCATCGTCACATCTCTTCTTCCCATTTTGGGGGCGCTGCTTGTGTTGTCATGCATGTTTTTGCTCAGCAACACCTCCCCCACCTCTGCTTACCCATACATGACATTATAATACATGCATTTTCACTTCTGATTTCCTTGTCCCCCAGCCACAAGAATTTCATTTTGAGTTTATGTGGATTTTTAGTCATTCTGGTTGAGGATGATCAGAAAAAGATGAAAGTAGGAGATTGGGAGGGAAAAGGAAGACAAAACAGCAGGAAAAAACGCTTTGCCAAAGCAGGCACAGGAGAGAGAAAAGAAGCCTAGCACTCACAATCTTGTCTGAGGAAGGCAGCTCAGGCATATGTGAAAGGGATTGATAGTGCCAGACCATAGTTCTCTCCTGGCACGCAGTACCTTAGAACAGAAAGTTAAGCCTTGGGTCCTTGTGAACAGCAGAAGAGGACTGACAAACACCTGGTCCCCTGTGGCAGACTGAACGCGTTAAAAATGGTTACATGCAACTGTTTTCCATCTGAGGTATTCAAATTGCACGGTATCTCTCATAGAATTAAAAATCAAAGTCATCATCAGAAAGATATTAAGTATTTGGATGGAAGATCAGACCCTGAGGAAAAGGAAGTGCTTTCTAGAGTCTTACATGCAAACTGTCTGCCACAGAGCGCAATTTATAAGTATCTCATTTCAACCACAGAAGGAAAGAACGAAGGGTAAAATGGAGATACATAAAAATAATATTTATTCTCTTAGGATCTAATATGTCATCTTTATAATTTTATTTTCATGAGTAATAAAAATATGAAAAGCAAACTTTTATTGACAAGGTTAACCTGAAAATTGTCTCTTCATCATCTTTAGTCCCATAAGGTAAGGATCACACATTGGGGTGCCTTCCTGCCACAGCCAGGAAACCTCAGTAAATGACACCTCTTAGTTGTAAGGTGATAGAGTGATGAGGATTGTGCTAAGTTTGAGAGCGCATGCCCAGTTTTTTAAAATTCAATTTTCTTAAACCACTTGGTAAACCAAAGAAATAGGTCTGGGAGCCACAAGCATTTCTCAGTCTGCCAGTTTTAACCTCTCAATGTCTTAAGTTCCTCAGCAGCAAATTGTCCTGCCACAGGGGATTTTGGGATCCTTCTAAGTTTAAAAAAAAAAAAAAGGAAAAAGAAAAAAGAAAAGCACTAAAATGGATGGAAATACAAACAAAGCAAAACCTTCAACTTAAGAAAATATGTGTTTTCCTAGACTTGTGGCTTTCAAACTTCAATTTCTGATGTTATTTCTTTTTTTGAACACTTTGTGCTGAGGTTTTTTGTTTTTGTTTTTGTTTTTGTTTTTTTTGTATTTGATATGTGTTGATACTTCGAAAGGAAGCTTATAAGGATGATATCCACTTTTGTGTGACTTTATCAAAATGAGTACTGGGGGGAATAGAGGTATTCTACTTGTAGATTAAAAACAAACATGTACATACATGAATATATAAAACATACACAAACCCACAAGCATACACACGTGCAGTTACAGGTATACAAACGTACATATATACACATAAATATATACATGTACACAACACAGAAATTCAGAAACACATTTGAGAAGTCTGCCAGGCCTTCTAAAATGTATTAAGACCCCTGTGGGAGAATATTTTGGGCTCTCTAGCAAGGGTAGACCAGAGTTTGTTTTTAGTATGGATCAGAGTCTGCCCAGAACTTACTCCATATTGCTGGCCCTGGTAACCCTTACCAAGTTCCCTGCATCTCATTTTGACCTTGCCTGTAGCTGAAAAACAAAAGCTGCCACTCCTGTGACTCTTCTTTAAACTGAAATTTAGGGGAAACGTGGCCCCATTTCCTCCTGATCATTACATCTCACACTTTCATTCTTGTTCCCCTGTCCTGGGTAGCAAGTATTTTTTTAAGTAGAAACTTCCTTCAAATAATTAGATATGCAGATGTCTTTTCTGATCCTCAGCTGAGGTGGCCTAAACATAGATGTATTAATTTGTCTTGTGTTATTTTATTAGTTCTGCAAATTACATAAGTTGAGCAACATCTCCCAAACACTTAAATATAACAAAACTAGAGCTAAGGTTTAGACTTAGAATTTCAGTGATTTTTCTTTTTTTATTGAAGACACTGATTTTATTTTCTTCTAGTTTTATTATGTTTTAAACTTTTACTTTAGGTTCAGGGGTACATGTACAGGTTTGTTATACTGGAAAATTCACATCACAGGGGTTTCTTGTATAGATTATTTTGCCACCCCAGTACTAAACCTAGTACCCAGCAGTTACTTTTTCTGCTCCTCTCCCTCCTCCCAACCTTCAGCCTCAGGTAGGCCCCAGTGTCTGTTATTCCCCTTTGTAAGACAATGATTTTAATGGCTATCAAACCATAAAGCCTGTTGATATTAGAAAATTTTGTGAAGAGGTCATTGAAAATAATTATAGGAGTTGGGCAACAACTTATTGACTTTGTTCTGTACCACATAGGCAGGAAGAATTCTACAAATGAAATTGTGATTAAAACTTTTAAACTATCTTAAATTAATTCTTGTGGTAGCAGAATCCTAAGATGGCCTCTAAGAACTCTGCCCCCCGTGTATATACCTTATCTATCCCCTTCCTTAATTACAGAAGAAAGCTGGACATATGATAGCTGTCACCTCCGTGATTATGTTATATAACAAAAGTAAAGGGGATTTGTACATGTAATTATGGTTCCAAATCAGCTGGATTGAAGTAATCAAGTGGAGAATATTTAGTAGGCCTAATCAGGCATACCCTTTCAAAGTGGGTCTGGATGTCAGGGACTGTCTCTCCTGCTGGTCTTGGAGTAGCAGGTCACCAAGATAATCACACAGAAGTTAAATTTGCCAATGACTTTAGGGCCTTGGAAGAGTATCCAAAACCTTAGATGAGACTCCAGCCCCAGTCAACACCTTAATTTCAGCCTTGTGAAACCCTAAGCAGAAGGCTGAGGCCATTCCCAGGTTCCTAATCCACGGAAATAGTTAGACAATTTATGTATGTTCTTTTACACTGCCAAATTTGAGACAATTTGTTATACAGCAAATGAAAACCAATACAGCTCTCCTACTGAGTTTGCAAATACAGCAAAGCATAACCATTTAACAGTTAAATAATACCAAAGTAAATCATTCTAAAATTAACTATTTATACTTCTTGTATTAATAATTTTAATAATCAATATTAGTTAATTATTAAGTATTACATATATAATAGATAATGTCAGTTCAATTCTTGCCGTATACCTAGTAGGACATGTGAAAACATTCTTTTTCAGTGTGACAGATTGATTGCTAAACTTTTCCCATTTTTCTGCTCTCTTGGTATCCATGCCCTAGGCAATTTGACTTTGTATCTTTCATCAAGAGGCAGAATCTATTTGCTGTACTGGCAGTGTGACTTGCTTTGGCCCATAGAATATGTTGGAAATGATGGTGTGCTAGTTTCAAGCTTAGGTCTTAGGGGAGCCTGCATGTCTCTGGTCTCTTGGGATTCTACCAAGACTTAAGAAAAACCTTAGGCTAGCTTGCTGTAGTATGAGACATGTGGACAAATCCTAATGATTCCAACTATTCCAGACAGTCTGTTTTTAGCCAACTCTTCTCCTGATCACAGATATTTGAGCAATCTCAGTTGGGAGCAGCTAAGCCTCACTAGCTCAGCAGACCTATTCAGTGAACCCACAGGTAAGTAAGAAACAAAAAAATGTTGTTTATTTTAAGCTATTACGTTTTGGTGCAGTTTGTTGCTCAACAATATATTGGTTATAGCTAATACATACAATAAATAATGTTTATAATAAAAGCAAATACCACAATTGAGAGAATTTTACTTTGAATCTTTTTCATTTTTACAAAAGATAAAATAATAATTATATATTCCTGATACATTATAATTAGTGTAAAATATGTATAACTTTATCATATTTACCTTGAAATCATAAATTCAAAATACCAATTTCAATATATGTTTTACACAGTCGTTATTTTGTAGATGCTTTATGTGATTTATAGATGCAAATATAAAATCTCTGTCCTCACTAACTGCTAGCCACAGAGTCAATGACAAGGATATTAAAAGCTATAAAGGCTCACAAACAATATGATGCTTGGATGTGCGTCATTATAGCGTACTCCTGTATTTTTCAAGTTGTTCAGCCAGAGTGTGGAGATGTTCAGTAAGGAAACTCATTGTTCTTTGAAGACAACTTATTTTATCCTTGGATTGCTCTGAGCATTAAAAATGTTTTTCAATTATTTGGGCCAAACATTGGTGTCTTCTAATTTGTATAAACTGATCGTAGTTCTATCTGCTAGAGGGTTTAGGGGTCATATAGAACAGATTTAACTCCTGTTGCACCCAGGTTGTGGTACTTTGTTATGGTACCCATTAGCAAACTCATACACCAGCTAAAACCATAATACTACTAATTTTGACTAGATGTTCTAATGTAGCAAATACTTTGTTACCCAGAGCCATGCCTTCTATAGGTACTCGATTACAGGTATCTACAAATGATATTTTGGATAAATATTTGCCACTGCATGTCCCCCTTTACCAGTGGAAACAAGGTCATTATGCCTTTAATATGCTCAAAACAGAGAATCACAGCCAGAAAATTCAGAACTAATTAAGGGGAGAACTTATCCTTAAGATTCTATTTCTCTGGGACCACTCTGGTACAAAATTCTGTTCTGTTTAAATCAAGTAAGAGAAAGGAAGAGAGAGGGAGAAATGTGTGTGTGTGTATATATATATGTGTGTATATATATGTGTATATATATGTGTATATATATGTGTACATATATATATATACACACACGCATACATACTTATGCATAAATAAATATAATAGATTTTTTCAAATATATACATATATAATGTCATTACCAGAATTTGGTTTTGCACAATTGGGGAAGTGGGTTATGCAGCCTCTATAAAGCCTGTCATCTTACAACTGATGCTGGAGTTGAAGTCTACAGAGCCGGAAGTCAGGAAGGGAACATGCATGTAAGTTGGTGAAGTCAAGGGCAAGCTAGAACTCACAAGCACTAATTAGAACCTCATGAGGACAGACTGAAATTCACATTAGTTGGTTCTGCCTCTGACTCTACTGACAAGTATATTCTGAAGAAGCTGGGCCTTTTTGTCGTGGAGATAAAGACAAAGACACACACACACACACACACACACACGCACACACATCTGGTCTAAAAGTCAAAGAAGTGAAGGAAGACCTAGGGGAAGATAGAAGTTGCAGACAGCCATGGCTTCAAGGCAGTGAGATGAGTTAGCAGATCAGGAAAAGTCTCTATGAGCTGCGACATGGCTCCTCCCCTTGTCTTCCTTACTCCAAATAACTCTACAATCTTCATTTGTCCGGAAATATCTATTTAATTCCACACTAAATAGAAACACACACGAGAGGAAATTCTGGAATATGCAGTTCAAGTTCAGTCTAGCCAAGTTAACACATTACAAAGTCATCACAAGTATCAGGCTTTTTATGACCTAGCCTAGGGTGTCACAGTATAAACTTAGGGTGTTTGACTGACCTATTCTATTGTCAGTTCCACCTATTTGTTCTTCACAATCCCAATGGGAATAAAAAACCCTCACATTTCATAAGGATAATTGTCAAATAATTTGTGGTCATATTTTAAAAGGTACACATACGTGTGTTTGTGTGTGCATGTGTATGTGAGAGAGGGAAATCGACTGGCATAGAAAACATGGTAAAATGTTGGAAATTGGAGAATCTAGGTGCAGGGAGTAAGAAATATTATTTTTACTGCTCTTGCAGCTTTTTTATCATTTTAAATTCTTGAAAAGAACAACATGAGAGAATGGAGGTAACAACCTAAGGAGTAGTAGATGATTACTCACATGTATAAAGTCCATTATTTTTCATTATCATGTGGTTTTAACAAATTATTTGAAGAGTTAATGAGAACAAAATGAAGCATGTCTCTACTCTTTTTGTGTCAGATAGCTTCTCCACCCAAATGTCACTGGCTTGATAGTGCAAAAGAGAGTTGTGCGGAATGTGCATTTAATTTGAACCAGTAGATTAGCTTAGACGTTTAAATTATCTAGTTACTATAATAATTTACTATTTTTCTTCTAAACAGAAAAATATCGGCTTTATATAGCCACATTTTCTAACCTTGAGGATACATTAGAGGAATTTCTGCTAACCGGGTGTTTTCTTCTTTGCATGTAAAGAGGGTCGGTTAAAATTTTGTAATCCAGCATTTCATGTTTCCCAAATAGACTTGTTTCAGTGATTTGATGAAAATTTGCTAATTTGCCAAGATAAATCTTTTTCTGAGTGCCAAAAGTTTTAATCTTTTTCTGATTGATTCTTGCTGTCGCTCCTTCAGTTTCAGCACGAATGTCAGGGCCCCCTGAACTGCTTGCAGTCCTGCTCTTCTTTCTCAGATCAGAATTACAGCTTTAGTCTAGGATTGAATGTGGTCATTTCAATCATTTTCCATTCCCCGAAGAGACTATAATTCTCTTATAAAATGCTTATTAGGGAAGACATTGGGAATTCAGGACAATTTTATTTTCTGCTTATCTTCCAAGGGCCATGAGATCAGGATCCAGATGTTCTGACTCAGCCAAAGGCAGGACTGTTCCCTGGCAAAGGAAAATTGAGATTATGCATGCAGGAGACAAAGAGGACTGGAAACGCATATGCCTAAGTGATAGATATACCAGCACAGCCACTTCTAATATATTTACTGAGACAGAGAACATAAAGGTCTGTTAGAAGACTGACGTGTCCTTTGACTGTAATCGTTGTAAATGCAGCTGAAAAATAAAAGATTGCATAACAAATTGAAATAAGTATAGCAGGGTTATTGAGAAAATAGGTTACCTTATTTCATGCAGTTGGGAAGGTTCAAGTTAGAGTAGTAGCAGGGAAAGATTTTAAAAGCCTCATTCCACTTGCTATTAAACATGAATCATTCTTGCTCTCCCTTCTTTGCTCATTTTTGTACTTGGGGAGTACAAAAATACCCTCTTTCTGCTTCTATGATTTTTTTTTTCTGTCTTCCAACCAAATGAAATGCTATCTGAAAACGGTCATTTTAAATCTGTTTTTACTTATTTTTCTTTGTTTCTCCACAGTTGCGTTTGCTTGCATTGAGAACATATTTCAAGAAGAAAAATAAAAATCAGTTTGTGTTTTAATTTTTGAACAACAAATACAACCACTATTAAAGCATTTGGTACCTTTTCTAGTTAAGTTCCTTCATATCTCCTTCTTTGCTCATTCCAGCTCTCTGTATACACGGTTCATCACATCATTCAGGCTTATACCCAAATGCCATTTCAGAAAGCACAACCTGTGCTACGTGTTACCTGAAGCATGCTTTGATTTCAAGTAAACTGTTTTAGAAGGAAATGCTTCACTGAAATTTCAAAATCTAATGCTAAATATGATGTCGTTTTAATGGCTTATAAGAAAAATACTTTTTGCACATGCATATGCAAAAGTCCATAAACCAATATCTAGGAGAAGTTTCTATCTTTAAATGAGACAGAGTGAAAAACAAAACAAGCAACTTTTGTCAGTAACCCTCAGCTTACTTGGAGACTCGCCAATTACTGTAAGAATGCTGAGTTTTATATTCCTAATTAGTGGGGGGCGTGTTGTGCCTTGCTGTCAATTTCTACACAAGGAATGGCTCACTGATTCTGACCATTCCTTCAGCTCAGGGATTACTACTCATGAAGTTGACAAAGCTGTGAAAGATGGTGTTAGGCAAGTAAAGCTCAGTGGGCTTTTATGTTGAAAATTTTCTTGGAAGAATGCTAACCTCCATCAAAGAGTCCATGTCAGGCAGGATAGCTCTAGTGATTTTATATATTTACACACACATATACACACACACACATATATACACACACACATATTTATGTACACATATGCACACAAATATATGTTTATATATGTGCATTTTATGTACATATATTTGCTATATAATACAGGTGATATATATAACATATTTTTTATATATTATATAAAATATTTATATATAAATAGCATATATTATATATAATAGTATACATCTCACCTATATTATATAGCAAATATATGTGTGATATATATCTGATATATATGTACATGATATATACATATATGTTATATATGTATATCTTGTATATATATACATTTAATATATAATACAGGTAATATATATTTAATATTATATAGTGAAATAGTCAGTATATTGTATATTCTATATGTAATACCAGTGATATTATTAACCAGTCCTGGAGGCAGTTAAGTAGAGTAGGCTTGCAAAAAATTTGCATGTCAGATTGAAATTAAACTTAAACCTCTTTCCCTTAACAAGTCATCCTATTTCAAACTTTAAAAAGACTGTAATGATCATCTAGTCTACTTGTCATCAGCTAGGGAACGAATCTCTTTTATGATGTTTTTAGTAGGTACCCAACCCATTTCTACTTGTTGCAGTCTTTGCACTATACACTTAGGAGTCAGATACATTTGGCTTTACATATTCTCTGCAATTCTTAGCTCTGAGATCTGGGGAAACCTTCTGAGTCTGTTTTCTTCATTTAAATGAGGGTAAGATTAGGCATTTCATCTGGTTCTAGGGATTCTGCAAGGTAATACAGTTAACATTCCCATTATAGAGACCAGAAGAATATTTGTCTAATAAATACAAGTTTCTTTATCCATTCCTTCCAGTTCTGGGAAGGCCATTAACCTCACAGTCAGTTTGTTCCATTGTTGAACTGGAAGAGTTGTTCGAAAGTTCTTTCTTATTCTGTAATCTGCCTTTCTGTTATTCTCATCTGTATTTTTCAGTTGTGGCTTTGAGCTTCCCAAAAGTAGTTTCTGTCTATTCCCATAAGTTTGTAGGCATTATTTGAAGATGGTAGAATCACCCTATTGTTATCCAGAGTATATATTCTTGGTTACTTTTACTAATTTTCAATTGATATGGTTTCTGTACAGTTTAAGTGTACAGTCTGTTAAAGCAAACTAAATATCACCTGAGAAGGACTCTGTACTTCTATATTTGAGTCATTGTGGATGAACCATAACCTAGCTTAAGAGTCAGAGAAGATTAAAAATCTACCTTAGGAATATGTGCCTGTAACAGTAGCTAAGTCCTGGCCAATCCCAGCCACCATACTTCAACCGTTTACACACTGCTGAGTGTTCATTCTGTGTTCAAATAAGGCAAATGCCGAGGTGCAACCAATCCAGCCATTGTGTACCTCACTTCCAATTTCTGTACATCATTTTTCTTTTTTCGTTTATAAATCTTCTTCCACCACATGACTGTGGCTGTGCTGGAGTCTATGTGACTCTGCTGTGATTTGGGGGCTGTTTGATTTGTGAATCACTCATTGCTCAATTAAACTCCTTTAAATTTAATTTGTCTGAAGTTTTTCTTTTATCAAGTCCTATCCTACTAGACAAAATTAAGTGGCTGAATGACCCAATCTCTTCTTCCTCAAACTATCCATACTCATCACTCAGAATTTCTGAACACTATATTTAAATTCATTATGATTTGACTATTTTTAAATTGTATTCAATTTTTAATCACATAGAACATAGGGATTTTCTGGGAGAACCCACTGAAATTGCATTGTACGACTTCCTTGTCATTGTCACACAAACCCAAGCATGGGTCCTAAATTTAGCTCTGTATTAGTCAGGGTTCTCTAGAGGGACAGGACTAGTAACATAGATGTACATATGAAAGAGAGTTTATTAAGGAGTATTGACTTACACGATCACAAGGTGAAGTCCCATAGTAGGCCGTCTGCAAGCTGAGGAGAAGGAAACCAGTCTGTGTCCCAAAACCTCAAAAATAGGGAAGCTGACAGTGCAGCCTTCAGTCTGTGGTCAAAGGGCCAAGAGCCACCGGCAAACCTTGGTGTCCAGCGTTTGAGGACAGGAAGCATCCAGCACAGGAGAAAGATGAAGGCTGGAAGACTTAGCCAGTCTAGTCCTTCCACGTTCCTCTGCCTGCTTTATCCTAGCCACACTGGCAGCTGACAAGACGGTGCCCACCCAGATTGAGGGTGTGTCTGCCTCTCCCAGTCCACTGACTCAAATGTTAATCTCCTTTAGCAACACCCTCACAGACACACCCGGAACAATACTTTTCATCCTTCAATCCAATCAAATCGACATTCCATAATAACCATCACAAGTCCACTCCTTGTCGACTTGAACCCATATACCCCTCCTGAAATCACACATAATCTTCAAATAAAGACAATAATAGTCATAATTATGCCTAACATTATACAGCTATCCTTTATACAACTGAAACACATCCATCTCCAACCCAGATGCTATTACATAAAGTTAACAACACTTAAATTCTCATATGAAGTCAATAAATCTTATGTCACATGACAAAGAAAAAAGAAAGGAAATAAAATGAAGATATGTTAGTACAAGTGTACACATGCACAAACATGTTCTTAACAAAATAAGAAGGAAATACTCATTATAATTATAGTCCTCTTTTCTGCAATTGGTCATGTGGCCGTAGCTGGTATTGATGACTCCACTTTCTTCTACTACTCATTCTATATTCCTTTTGCCTTCAGCAAGCACCTCAGTAGTCATGGTTCTTTACCTGGTGAAGTGACCTCAAACCTTCATTTCTAAAGAGTCTGGAGCTATTTGTAGTCCTGCCCAGATTGGGCTCTTGTGGTTTCCCATTGACCTTAATCACAGGGCATGGTAATACTAAGAGATGCCCTAAGGGATCTTGTGTGTTCCACTCATACTCTTCCTTACCTCTGTTGTGGAGTAGTAGACTTGCGCAGCAGCCTGGACCTGTTGCAGAGCCTTCTCCTGTTCTGGATTCCACTCAAAGCTGGCAGCCTTTTGGATCACTTGATAAATGGGCCAGAGTAACATACCCAAATGATGAATGTGTTGCCTCCAAAATCCAAGTAGGCCCACTAGGCATTGCGCCTCTTGGTTGTAGGAGGGGCCAAAGGTAGCAACTTACCCTTTACCTTAGAAGGCATATCTCAACAGGCCCCAACCACTGGACCCCTAGAAATTTTACTGAGGAAGAAGGTCCTTGAATTTTAGTCAAATTTATTTCCCATCTCCTGGCATTTAAATGTCTCAGCCATAAGTACAGTGTGTTTGCTACTTATCACTCACTGGATCCAATCAGCATAATGTTATCAATGCAGTGGACCAGTGTGATATCCTGTGGAAGGGAAAAACAATCAAGATCTCTGCAAACAAGATTATGGCACAAAGCTGGAGAGTTGATATACCCCTGAAGTAGGACAGTAATGGTTTATTGCTGGCTTTGCCAGCGGAAGGCAAATTGCTTCTGGTGGGCCTTCTGGACAGGAATGGAGAAAAAGGCATTTGCCAAATCAATGGCTGCATACCAGGTACCAGGAGATGTGGTAATTTGCTCAAGCAACGAAACCACATCTGGTACAGCAGCTGCAAATGGAGTTACACTTGGGTAAGCTTATGATAATCTACCGTCGTTCTCCAAGATCCATTTGTCGTCTGCACAGGCCAAACAGGAGATTTGAACAGGGAGTGGAATCACCTCTCCGTGTCTTTCAAGTCCTTGAGGGTGGCACTAATCTCTGGCTTCCCTCCAGGGATGTGGTACTGTTTTTGATTTACTGTTTTTCAAGGTAGAGGCTGCTGTTGGTTTCCCATGTAATTAAAATGCCCTCTGGGTCAATAGGATGAAATATTTAAACCAATTAATGAAATAAATAATTATACACATCTATCACTGTATACAGTAAAATAAACATTATTTACATTGCTCTTTAGTGAGTGAACAACGACCTCTTCTTTTCTTAGAGTTGATATGAAAGTTGCAAGATTGACAGTTAACTGATTAAAAAAAAATCATAGAGATGAAGATGAGGGATAATTATATAGTTTTATGTGTATTTACTTGAAATGTTGTTAAATATTAACTACTCTTCTACTCGTCCATTAAGTCTACCTAGGTCTGCAGAAGGTATCAGTTATGATGCATTTTTAGTTATGATAATAAGTATAATATTAAAAGTAGAGTTTACATTTAAACTCATACATATGCTAACTTATTATAAACAAATGGTAATTGAAAATTAAAACGTTGAATCTCTAATACAATATATTTCCATAATTAAGTGTGAATAATAATTATGGAGTGGAGAGTAGTATGTATCTTTTAAAACAGGATTTTAATAATGATAGCATTGCTGGAAGTCCAATTTCTTCTTTAAAAAATAGGCTTGTTCTAAGCAAGATTTGTCATTCTTTATAAATAGTATACAGGAGCTCAAGTGTAATACTTCTTAAACTTTAAACTTTGAAATGAAGGTTATTTATATGTTTGATTTTAAAAAAAACTTTGACTGCTTTAAACTTATTCAAATTAAAATATCCTAGATGATTTATACTCCAGGAAACTGAAAGCTAGACAAACAATCAAAGATGTATTTGTCTACCTGATCTAAAAATAGCTAACACCTTTTAAAATATAACAGAAGCTATTGTCAACAATACCTAATTGCCTCATTCATTTCCTTATTGACTTGATTCCTTGATGCTTTGTTACTCACTAGAAAGTTTAGTGCCATTCTATTCTCTGTTCCAATTTCTTCTGAAAGAGGAAGCATATTGGACAAATGTATGCCTTTTTTTTTTTTGAGATGGAGTCTCGCTCTGTCAACCAAGCTACAGTGTAGTGACACAATCTCGTCTCACTGCAACCCCCGCCTCCCAGGTTCAAGCAATTCTCTCTCAGCCTCATGAGTAACTAGGATTACAGGCATGCACCACCACACCCAACTAATTTTTGTGTTTTTAGTTGAGACAAGGTTTCACCATGTTGGTCAGGCTGGTCTTGAACTCCTGACCTCGTGATCCACTCACCTTGGCCTCCTAAAATACTGGGACTACAAGCGTGAGCCACTGTGCCCGGCTGCCCATTCTGTTTAATTGGCCTTCGTATGGGTAAAGTGTTCGTCCTCCTAGATTGGATGCTGTTAATTCCACAGAGTCCAGTTGAAATAATATGATCCTAACACTGACATTAAAATTTTGCATGCCATTAGTCACAGTGATTGTTCTGGAGGACATGGTATCCAGTACAATTCAATGAGACTCAATCGTGACTCTTTAGAGAACAATTGGGAAAACAGAGTTGTCTTTTCTGCTAAGTCATACTGTAAATATAAAGTATATTTCTGGGTCATTTTGCAAGGACCTTATCACCAGAACTTGGAAGTCTGTAGGAAAAGAGAGAAAACAGAAAAGGTATCCAATGTAGAGTCAAGACATAGATAAAATTGAAGCTTGCAAGTTTTGGTTAACTCTCTCTTGGTACCAGCTATCTGGATAAATTCTACATTTTGCTTTTTGTTTTTGTTTTTGTTTTTCTTAAGGTGGTTTGAGTTGAATTTTCTGTTACATGTGACAATAAAAGGCTCAATGTACACGTAACTCAACTTAGAAAACTTGGAATGACTTGTTCCAGTGATACTTGCTGGAAAATATGGCAGTATTGTTCCAAGTCCAATTTATGCCACGGTCTGGGATTCCTAAATATGACAACAGTTCACAGTCATGCAGAGTGACAGTTGTCTCTGTTATACATTTAGGACTGGTCCCTACACAGCCTTTTCTTTTAAGTGTCAACTTATTGTATTGCTACCTATTTCTCTCTTTAGTTCTCTTCACATTTGTTTTGTACATTTAAGTGCCCCATTAATGGGTGCACCTATATTTACAATTGTTACACGCTCTTGAGATGATCTGACCCCTTTATCATTATATAATGACTTTCTTTGTCTCTTGTGACAGTTTCTACTTAAAGTCTATTTTGTTTCAAATAAGTATAGCAATTAGTGCTCCCTTTTTGTTAGCATGTGAATGGAATATCTTTTTCCATTCCTTCACTTTCAGCTTATGTGTACCCTTAAAGATACAGTGAGTCTCTTGTATGGAACATATAGTTAGATACTGTCTTTTCATTCATTTTAGTCACTCTATATCTTCCGGTTAGAAAGTATAATTCATTTACATTTAAATCAGATATTTATTTATTTGACTTACTATTGTCACTTTGTTAATTGTTTTCTGATTGTTTTGTAGTTTCTTTTCTTCTTTCCTCCTCTCTTGCTCTCCTTGTAATTTGACTTTTTTTTTTTTCTTTTTTTGCAGTGGTATGCTGTGATTCTTCTGTCTTTATCTTTTGTGTACCTACAACACATATTTTTTTCTTTGTGGTTACCTTGTTGCTTATGTAAAATCTTTTTTAGTTCTAACAGTTTGTTTTAAGCCAATAATAACTTTGGCTACATATAAAAACTATATTTACCTTCTCTCACCACATTTTATGTTATTAATGTCACAATTTACATCTTTTGTATACTACGTATCCGTTAACAAATTAGCGTAAAGTTATTTTAATACTTTTGTCTTTTAAACTTTCTACTCCAGTTAGAAGTGATTTTTACATCATCCTTGACTCATTAGAATATTTTGAAGTGGACTATATTCTTATCTTTACAGTGAGCTTTATATTTTTACATGTTCTCAAGTTGTTGGCTAACATCCTTTCATTCTAATTTAAATAACTCCTTTTGTCATTTATTGTCAGGCAGGTCTGGTCGTAATGAAATTCCTCAGTTTTTCTCGAAGATCTTTTATCTCTCCATTTCCAAAGGTCAGATTTGCAGAGTATGGTAGACTTATTGGCAGATTTTCTTTTTCTTTCAGTACTTTGAACAGATAATCTCACTTTCTCCTGGTTTCCAAAGTTTCTGCTGGAAAATTTGCTTACCGTCCTCATGAGGGTTCCTTTACATGTGAAGAGTCACTTTTTCTTTCTCTGAGTGTAGCAGGATGAGCCGCAGACAAAACCTCTCAGACACCGAGTTGTAGAAGGAAGTGCTTTATTCAGCTGGGAGCATCAGCAAGCTACTGCCTTAAAGTCCAAGCTCCCCAAGTGCACAATTTCTGTCCCTTTTAAGGGCTCACAACACTAAAGATTTCACAGAAAGGGTCATGATTGATTTGCGCGAGCAGGAGGCACGTGACAGGGGCTGCATGCACCGGTAGTCAGAGTGAAACAGAACAGAGCAGGGAGTTTCACAATGTTCTTTTATACAATACCAGGAATCTATGGATAACATCAGTTTCTAAGTCATGAGTTAATTTGTTAATTTTTAACTACTAGGTTTAGGCCAGGCAGGCCCAGGCCCGGTTTTGGACCTGGCACGGGCTGCCTGTCTTTGGTTTCACTTCCTTTTTTCTTAAAACAGGTACTGAGTATAAAACAATATGAGAGGCTCTCTCTCTTCCCTCATGAGGAGTCAAAACTACAGTATGCTTTTATGACACTGTATTTTTTACTTTTGAGAATTTGATTATAGTATATCTGGTGAAGATTTCTTTATATTCTATCTAACTGAGGTTCTTCAGGCTTCATATATCTGGGTATTCATTTTCCTCTCCAGATTTGTGAAATTTTCTGTCATTATTTCTTTAAACAAATTTTCAGTCATTTTCTTTTCCTCTGTTGCTTCTAGAATTTTCATAATACATATATTGTTTGCTTGATGTTCAGCTATAACTTCTGTTGTGTTTCTTCACTATTTTTCCTTCTTTTATCTTTCTGTTCTGCTATCTGGCAAATCTCAAACGACCTGTTGAGCTCCCTGATATTTTCTTCTGTTTGATCAAGTACAGATGGTTCTCAAATTTCAGTGGTTTGACTTACAATTTTTTGACTTTACAATGGTGTAACACCAGCACAATTTTGTTATACTTTAAATTTTGAACTTTGATCTTTTCCCAGGCTAGCAGTAAGTGGTACATGAGATTTTCGACACTTTATTATAAAATAGACTTTGTGTTAGATGAGTTTGCCCAGCATGAGCTAATTTAAGTGTTCTGAACACAGTTAAGGTGGGCTAGACTAAACTGTGATGTTTGGTAGGCTAGTTGTATTAAATGCATCTTTTACTTACAATATTTTCAACTTACAATGAGTATATTGAATGTAACATTGTAAGTTTAACATTTGGATGCTCTTGAAGCTTTCCAAGTAGTTTTTCTATTCAGTTATTATGTTCCTCAGTCCCAGAATTCCTGTTTTGTTCTTTTTTTATAGTTTATATTTTTTTGTTAAACTTCTAAATTTGTTCATGTATTGTTTTTATGATTTTATTTGGTTGTTTGTTCTCCTCTGTAGTTCACTGAGCTTCCTTAAGAGGATTATTTTGAATTATTTGTCAGGCAGTTCATACATCTTTATTTTTTAGAGCTAGTTACTGGTTCTTTTATTTTTTCCTCTTCTGGTGATGTCAGATTTCCCTGATTATTTGACTTTTTTTTTTTTTGTCTTGCATTATGTTCTATGTATTTGAAGAAGTAAGCTGGAGTGCAGTGGCACGATCTCCGCTCACTGCAGGCTCTGCCTCCCGGGTTCACGCCATTCTCCCACCTCAGCCTCCCTAGCAGCTGGGACTACAGGCACTCGCCACCATGCCTGGCTGATTTTTTTGTGTTTTTAGTAGAGACAGGGTTTCACCATGTTAGCCAGGATGGTCTTGATCTCCTGACCTTGTGATCCACACGCCTCAGCCTCCCAAAGTTCTGGGATTACAGGCTTGAGCCACGGTGCCCGGCCACATCTCTTCTAATCTTTACAGACAGGCTTCAGCGAAGAGAGTCCTTCACCAATCAACCCATGTACAGATTCTGAGAAGAATGTTTCTGGGATATCTGTGTACACTTGCTGCTGGAGTCCTTGAAACAGCTGACCTGATACCTCAATAAGTAGATGAGCAGCCCCGGCTTTTGGGTCCACCAGGTCCAGTCTGATGTCTGGATTTGCAGGAGTAGGCAGACATGGAATTTAGGTTTGTGTAGATGGGCCTGCTGCCTCATTGCACAGGGGTGAGCCTGAAGCTTGGGTCTACAGGTATAAGCCTGGATCTTGGGTACATGGGGTCTAGTGTGTTGCTGGGGTCCACTGGGGTGGACCTAGTAACTGTGTTCATGGTGACAGGACTGAAGTCTAGGTCCATTGGGATGGGCCCAGAGGCTGAGTCTATGAAGGCAGGTATGGGGCCAGCATCCACAGGGGCTGGCCTGAATCCTGAGGCTGCAGGAGCTAGCCTAGCCCTGGGGTGGATCTGAAAGCTGGCCCTGAAGGGGCATGGTGGTGAAGACCACAGTAAAATCACGTGTTAACTTCACTCTTCTTCCCCTGTGTGGAAGATATCACTGGTGGCACTGTGCTATGCTAAACAAGTTCAGGGGAGAGGTGATGTGAGTAATGTGAAACTGTCCTTACTCCCATCTTCAATCCATCTTTCTTTATTTCTGTACTTTACCCAGGCGTTGTAATCTGTCATATGGATTCCTTAGCTCTTGGCAAAGTATTTTCATGCATGGATGGTTGTTTAAATTGATGTTTCTGTGAGGAGTGCTGGAAACTTCCTTTTCATCATCATCTTGCTGATGTTACTCCTTCAGCATTATTTTTAACCACAGAAAGAACAGAAGCCAAAATATTAATATTTCATTTACTATAGTGTATACATAGAGGATTATTGTGTTATATTTGTTCTTATTGGAATTTGTTCACTTTTTAATGTGCTAAGGGATTATCAATGGGAGAACAATTACTTTCAGTAGGTTAGAGATTTGTCATCGAATTAGTTGTCAAGATTTACAGTAATTTAAAATATGTAGTAATTTTAAGGGAATAAATATCATGACCATATGTAGTAGTTTGGGGTTGGTTAGTAGGATGATGAATAATTTGATGTAACTGGAAATAGATGGTTAAACATGAACTATGATAATGAAAACATAATTTGCATGAGAGCTGCAAGCCTGATGGCTACTACAAAAATCTAGCATAATGTTCTTATGTATTGCCTGTGGGGCCCAGAGGCCCCTGGGCAACAGCTGTTGACTGTTTCATGATAAGAATATATGCTATAGAGTATAAAATAAAGTGCTTGGCAATGAGATGGCTTATATTTGTATTTAACTGTGGTCCTAAGATACTGTGAATAGTTGCTTTCCTAAACCTGGGATATTGTGATTATATTTCAAAATGTATGGAGCTGATGTTAAGTATTATGAAATTTTTGCACTTAACAGTAAAATTAACAGCTACTAAAATACTTTTCAACTGGAATTTGATAAAGACATTTATTTACCCCTTTCTGTTTTCTCAACCTATATTAACATTAAATGATAGAGCTCCTAGTTCTCTAGAATTGCTCAATAGATCATGGTTATATTTGTAATTTTCTTTGCTTTGGGTGGGATTTTAGATTAGACTTTACTTGAAGTAGCAGTATGCCTTCTTTTAAGAATGCATTAAACTTTATTCAATTTCTATGTAAATATTTATAATTCAATGATTATTTGTTATTATGGTTAATGTTGAAGGATAGTAATGGTATTGGCATATTTCCCATTGAAACTAATACTATGTATTTAAAGTACTCTTCAAAGTAAAAGGCCTTCTTTTAATAACTGGGTGCATCTATTCATTTATTTTATAATAATAGATTTCAAAAAGGGCCAGAAGTCCCAGCTTTATTTTACCAAGTTTATCCAAATGGATTTACCAATGGATATCCAAATTGGTTAAGTGGCTTGTCCAAGTTCAGCAAACATGCTGAAGTTCACCGCTTTTTAAGCTTCCCTAAAATGACCCAGCCCTCATAAATGCTTATGAAGCTTTAATCCAAAACATCTTTGGCATGTCTTCTAAGAACGAGCTTTGAAAAAAATGTAAGTTTGCTGGAATAATGATGTACTCAGCTTTTTCTTTTCCCAGAAGTTTTAGTATGTGAAGGAAATGAGTTCTAATATCAGAATTATATTTTTATTTGAAAAGCTTTAGTTTGATTATGTGTATTTTATATAGTAAGCTATAATAATTGTCATGACTCACATGTATAAATATCTAACATTCAAAATTGTTAAAGGCAATAGTGAATGGGTCTTTTAAGAAGTACAATAACATATGTATTCTATGAAAGACAAACATGGATGAAATGAACAACAAAATCAAAGTTAAGTATCAAAAGAGAAAAGGAGTTAGAGAAATATTTTAATATAAGTACTTTTTCAGTTTAATATTTCAAATGTAATTTTAAAATAAACTTAAACTATGAAAATGTATATTTCAGAAAGTGTATGGTAATTTTCAAATCTTTTAAAAAGAAGCAGTTGACAAACTGCAAGCCAGGTAAAACCTGGGTGTAAAAGGAAAGTTAGTTTGCTGTCTATAAGGAGATTAATAACTTTGTGGGGTAAAAGAGACACTGGGCAGCAGTGTATTAGAGCTCATATTACAGAGGAACTGGAGATTTTGTAAGGTGTCCCATTTTTCTTTGTCATGGATAAGAATATTTTGATAATAGTGAAATTCAGATCACATAACAACATGTATTTCTGGTGTTGAAATAAGACAATTAACTGGCTTTGAAAAATACTTGGATAGTTTTCAAACTACCCATGTATAATAATAGGAAAACTGCATAGACAAAGAAGTAGATGGGGAGAAAAAATAAATACAGTGTAAGCTTAGCACCAGAGATTGCAGGTCATGAGGATCTGTGTAGTGAGCCGCACAGTAAAATAAATACACTCTAAACAAATAAAGCATAGTGCATTCACTTAAATACTTTAAAATACTTAAAATAAATAGAAGAAGCATAGTGTATTTGTTGGTTACTGAGAAAAAGTAACAGGAAAGGCGACTCTGAATAATATAGATATTAATTTATGAAGTGTGAGGCTATCTCTAATATGTTAATAACATTAAAACATAATAATCCATCATTGACATGCTGAATGAACTTTCTAAGGGGCTCATTCCTTTACCTTTCTATAGAGAGGTGGCTGTCAGGTTCCACTTTCTGAAGTTTTCAAATGTTTTTTCTCTTTCTCTTTCCTTCTTTCGACACAAAAGAAAGTATTGGAAGAAATGTCCCCAAAAGTGTTTTGAATTTGCAGCAACTTTATCAAATACAAATAATAATAATAATAACTTGAAATATTGTTATGAGGTCAATTTTCCATTTATCAAAATTTCCTTTCTTGACAAACACAATTCATTCGTCATTTTAAGTTTTAAGGAAAGTGCTCTATTTAATGGCTCATTCATACTTTCATTGCTTGAAGTTGTCCATGTTTTATTGATTGCCTATTCTTTCTCTTCAGCAAAATGGCAGTACACTGATGAAGAACATGGGATCCCTTGGGTTAACACCACGCTAAATGTAACATAACACTCTTAGATGCTCAGTGTGTAGGCCAGAGCCTTCTAGTCTGTAATGTGACTGGGACATATACAGCATGAGATAAAGTTTAAACACTTTAGTGTTCAACTATAGATCTCAGAGCAACTTAAAGCACTGAGGTTGCCTAGGGACAAACATTTTCATGAATTATTTATTTATTTATTATTTTTTAGATGGACAGGAAGTATAATTTATTGATGAGTATTAAGAGGGGGCAGCACACTGGAAGCCCTCATGAGTGCCGAGTCTGCAACTTGTCCAGAGGGCCAGAAGTGGGGATGTACTTGATCCCACAGTCATCTGGGATGAGCCACTTCTCAGTCACCATGTCTTCAAATTCATCCACACTGAACTTAATGAAGCCCCACTTCTTTGAGATGTGGATCTTCTGGGGACCAGGGAACTTGAACTTGGCCCTGCCTAGGGCTTCAATCACGTGCTCCTTGTTCTGCATCTTGGTGCAGATGGACATGATAACTTGGCTGATGTGAACCCTGGTCATGGTGCCCTGGGGCTTTCCAAAGGTACCTCGCATGCCTGTTTGAGCCTGTGAGCCCCAGCACAGGACAACATCTTGTTGATGCAGATGACCTGGAAGGAGTGGAGCCACACCTGGATATGGAAGCGTCTTTGCCACAGCTTTTTACCATGTACTCACTGGCACAAATTCGGGCAGCCTCCCGGGCTTCAGAGGACAGGCACTCAACTTCATCTGACACCACATGGCCATAAAGCGGAAACTCATCCACTTTTGCCTTCTTCTGCCCCAGGTCAAAGATGCGAATCTTGGCATCAGGGACGCCTTGGAAGAAGCGAGACTTTGGGTATGGCCTGTTCTTAAAATACCGGTAACTACAGGCAGGGCCGTGTTCCATGGCAACACCAGGATCTTCAGTGGCGCGCTCAAGGGAGAGAGAATATGAATTCTTATTAATATAATAATTTATGTACTTTGCATCAATTTATTTTTATTTATGTTTAATTGACAAATAGAATTGTATGTGTATATGTGTATATATATACATTTATCTATCTATCTATCTATCTATCTATCTATCTATCTATCTATCTATCTATATTTTTTGTTGTTATTGTTGAGACGGGGTCTCGCTCTGTCGCCCAGGCTGGAGTGCAGTGGCTGGATGTCGGCTCATTGCAAGCTCCGCCTCCCGGGTTCCTGCCATTCTCCTGCCTCAGCCTCCCAAGTAGCTGGGACTACAGGCGCTGCCACCACACCCGGCTAGTTTTTTGTATTTTTAGTAGAGATGGGGTTTCACCATGTTAGCCAGGATGGTCTGGATCTTGTGACCTCGTGATCCACCCGCCTCAGCCTCCCAAAGTGCTGGGATTACAGGCGTGAGCCACCAAGCCCGGCTTTTTTTTTTTTTTTTTGGGGGGGAGTCTCGCTCTTTATTTCATGTTTTATTTTTTGAGAGGGAGTCTGGCTGTGTCTCCCAGGCTGGAGTGCAGTGGTGTGATCTCGGCTCACTGCAAGCTCTGCCTCCCGGGTTCCCGCCATTCTCCTGCCTCAGCCTCTCGAGTAGCTGGGACTACAGGCGACGCCACCACTACACCTGGCTGTTTTTTGTTTTTTTTGTTTTTGGTTTTTTTTTTTTTTTTTTTTTTTTTTTGTATTTTTAGAAGAGACGAGTTTCACCCTGTTAGCCAGGATGGTCTCCATCTCCTGACCTCATGATCCTCTGGCCTCGACCTCCCAAAGTGCTGGGGTTACAGGTGTGAGCCACTGTGCCAGGCTGAATTGTGTATATTTATGCTGTACAACATGTACAATATATATCCAACATATATATTAGATAGATATCTAAACACTATGGAGTGGCCGAATCAGGCTAATTATCATATTCCATTTCCATTTCCTCACACACTTACCATTTTTTGTGGTGACAGCATTTAAAATCTACTCTTTCAGCACATAGTACGTTGCTGTTAAGTATGATCAGTGCGTCCTGAACTTATTGCTCCTAACTGAAATTTTAAAATTAATTTCTTTCTTATCTTCTTGTCTTTATTTGGAAGCCAGCTATTGTTTTTCTTGGTTTTTAAATGATGTGTGGCATGCTAATCCAAGGTCCGTTTTGCAAGTTCTTGAGAACAGATTACCGAAGGAAACAACAACCGTATTCCCTAGTGTCTTCTTATGTAACCAGTGAAATGATACTCATGGGAGGAGAGGAAAGAGGTAAAAACTTGGTTTTGGACCTCTGCTCATGCAATTTTGCTCTGTGGTGGGGACCCTCTCCTGTTTGGCTTTCCAGTGTTACTGTGTCTATTCTTTTATACGCTGAGGAAGCTGTAGGAAAGTAAGGAAAATAAAACACTTTCTTTTTTTTTTTTTTTGAGACAGTATCTTGCTCTATCCCCCAGGCGGGAGTGCAGTGGCACAATTTCAGCTCACCACAGCCTCCATCTCCTGGGTTCAATGGATTCTCCTGTCTCACCCTCCCAAGCAACTGGGACTACAGGTGCCCACCACCACAGCCAGCTAATTTTTGTATTTTTTCAGTAGAGATGGGGTTTCACCATGTTGGCCAGGCTGGTCTTGAACTCCTTGATCTCAATTGATTCACCCACCTCAGCCTCCCAAAGTACTGGGATTGCAGGTGTGAGCCACTGTGACTGGCCTGTTCATTTTTTACATCAGCACATCTGTTACTCCCCACTAAGGATGAACTTCGCACTGGAGCAAGATGATGAGAAAAATGAATCTGCTTTGCCACCTAGTTTGGGGAGGATTGATGGAGCACACGCTTTTGAGGGACACATGATCTCTTTCTCAGCAGTAACTTGCTAATGCTGTGCCAGCTTTCAGCTTGTCTGGAAATGGCAAGAGTGTTCTCTGGGTGTCTTATGGACACAGTGAATCAGCTTTACCTCAAAATAAAAGTTAAAAGAAATACATTCTGGCTTACCCCATGATACAATGCTAAGTGCATTCATACTGCACACACACGGAGTTCTTCTGTCTAAAAAACAGCATTGTGTTTACATCCTGCCACCTATCTCAGAGGGACTGACTAAGACTTGGAAAACTCTGATGATATCCTTTAATTTTTTCCTTAATATGGGAATGTAGTGTTTAATCTTTGTACCTTTTTATATTAGTTTCCATCTGAATTTTTTTTTTTAATGTATTTCTCTTAGGTCGGGTGCATTGTGGTACATTATCATGCCTTATTACTTAGAGTTCACATCTCCCTCCCAATAACTTAAACCATTCAAATATTTGTTGATAATTTTCGTATTCCCATTTCATGTTTGCACAGCCAAGTAACACATGTAAAACTCCTTTAATCTCTCCATACAAAATAAATCCTCCATTGCCTTATTATTTCTAGTAGTGCTTTCTGAACTTTTACCAGCCTTGTTTGGCAGAATTTTGGTGAGAAAGTTGAATCCAGGCTGTCAGTAGCAAAGTGTTTGCCATGCTATTATCCTTGGCAATTGCAGGCCTCCTCCAGGCTACAAAACAGCTCAGTGCCTACCTCCTTTTTCCTGCTTTCTACTGGCCTACAAATTCCAGCTGTGGTCAGCTGGTGAGCTCTGAGCTACAGGGATAGCGTGGCGCATGTTTTGGGCTTGACTCAGGGATCATGTAATGTTGGGACAGTGAACTTTCCGTTGGGAGCCAATAACACCCATGGTTGTTTTCACCTCCTGACCAGAATATCTCAACTCAATTCAATCATCTGAACATCAGTGAGGGTGACTGGAAAAAATTTTTTATCACAGCACTAAAATAAAAGCAATTGCAAGATGTTTTCTTTTCCACGGCACATTTTCAGAGCTTTGATTTTCCTGGTAAAATGCTCTTTGCATGTGCCATGTTCCCAGATTAGGAGAAGATGATACCCAAGGGAGAAGAGGTAAAAATGCACATAGATAATTTTACACCATGACACTGTGGTTAAGGCTTTCAAGGATGCTTGTAACGAAGCTATGTGCCTTGGTTTTAAAAGTCACTATCAAGTTATTTATTTGCATGTATTTTGTTTCCTCTTAAAATGTCTTTAAATAGATAAAAGAGAAGAAATTGTACAAATTTCTTCTTTCACTGAGTACCTACTCTTGCTTTGTGTTTATGCATGAAGAGAGATGGGGAACATACAGAATATCAAGTGGTATATTTAAGATGTTTGTTCATTTTAAGATTTAGGCTTGCAATTTAGCTGTGCCGAATTTGTCTGCTTTGGGAGCTCAAAGGTCAAGTTGCTACCACAATTAAGCATCAATATTCCTTAATTTGAAGTGTTAAAAAATACGTGTGTGTGAGCATGTGCATATCTGTGTTCAACTATCTGCCTTTGTTAGTTTTCTAGTCCTGCTGTATGTAACACATCACTATAGACTTACCACCTTAAATACATAGGTCCAAAGTCTGACACTGGTCTCATTACTGGCAACAGGTTCTTTGATGTGAGGCAAAAAGAGTTTTCCCAGACAAGTCTTCATTGGAGCTTGTGCATGGGCATAAGGGAGACAGCAAGAGAGAAGGAGAGAGAATTCCTTAACTAATTCCACTAGAAGAGCTGTAGGGCTTTTTTACTAGGCAAAGCATGGGAATTGACATGTAAGTTGGGCTGGACAAAGCATATAAAGGGTAGAGTGCAGGCTACTATTATCTGGTTGCAATGGTTGAGTAATGAACCATCTGGTGGTCTGGCCAGTGGCAACAAGGCTGCATTCCTTCCTGAGGTGGGACACTCTGCAACCTGGGTTATCTCCTAAGGCCAGTTCCTGGAATTCTTTAAGTAAAGACATGTTTGAACAGTGACGTAAGTGAGGTAGTGGTGTGAGTTCTGTGATCAGTGAGAATGCATAAAAGACTCCACTAGTGGGGGTGACTTGAAACCGAGCTTTGTCTTCAGTCTGCCTCAGTTTCTCTAGGTTAAAATTGAGGTGTCAGAAGAGTGGGGTTTCTTACCAGAGACAGTGGGGAAGGATGAAGCTATTGACCGAATTAAGTTTCTTGTGGTTGTAGGCGTGAAGTTCCCATCTCCTTGTACTCTGTCAGCTAGGAACTGGCCATATTTCCTAGAATTCTCTTCCCAGTCCTTGTCTGTGGCCACCTGCTATCTAGAACCTGCAGAGGCATGCGGAAGTTGAATGGTTTGCCTATTTGGAAGCTCTGTGACTTCCCCTTTGCCTTCCTCTTTCACCACATCTCTCTGACACCAGGCAGTGAAAATTCCCTGCTTTGAAGGGCTCGTGTGATCAGATTGTGTCTCTCCAGATAATCAGAAAAAATTCCCTACTTTGAAGTCTGTAATCTAAAAATGTCCCTATATTAAAGTCTGTGTCCTAAAATTATGTCTGCAGCCACTTTTTTGTAAATGTTGTTGTTTGTTGGCTTCTTTCTTTCCTTTTCCTTCCTTTCTTTCTCTTCTTTCTTTCTTCCTTTCTTTCTCTTCTTTCTTCCTCCTTCCTTCCTTCCTTTCTTCCTTTCTTCCTTCCTTCCTTTTTTTCTTTCTGTCTTTTTTTTGCCATGTACTTTAAGCAGCTATTTACAGGTTCTAGGGATTTGGTCGTGAATTTTTTTGTGTGTGTGGCAGAAAGGGGGCACTATTTAACCTAACACTTTCCAGCGTCCTCTTTCTCTCGCCCTCTTTCTCCGCAACATGGCCTCAAGAACAAGAAAAAAGATAAGATGCTGAGTGAGAAAAACCTGGACTTCGAAAGTCTTTCCCCTACCAGCAGCTCACTAATTACCCAGCTGGTAATTTGATAACGGGAATTTTCTTCATCCTTTCAAAGATTTGTTTCATTGCTTCTTTTTGTATTTACTTCATCAGCTAACTGTAAAATTGATGATGTAGTCAGGTGTCTGCATCTAGTGCTATGCCTGGCATATGGCACAGGAGGGTGCATTTTTAATCCAGTTTTATTTCAGAGGAACCATTGTACATCCTGTTTCTTATCAAAAGTTGCTTCATGGCAGTTACCCCAGGTCGCTGAGACCAAGCCAGGGTTGTCATTCTCAGAGAGGGAAATGGAAGGCAGTGATACAGGGGAGGGCCTAGCAGGCAAAGGAAGCTGGAAACTGTCCTCTGTACGCCCAGCAGGTGGGAAGCAGCTGGGTGCATTAATTTAACCTTTGTCATCCCTAGCATTGAAAAACCACGACCAGCTTACACAGACAGGATTCTCAAATGGAGCTTTCTCAAATTTATGGTGAAAAACACTAGGAAACTGCTTTGAATTGAAGCATGGCACTGATTATTATCCAGGTCACCCCCTCTGCTAAAGCCATTTGACTCTCATGTGCTTAATAAAAAATCCTTGGAAACATTAAGCGCTATCCAAGAAGAAGCAAAAATAAACCAGAACCACCAAAACAAAATGAAAACAAAAAGGAAGAGCAATAACCTGCGTGATAATAGGAGAAAATTTTATTTTTTATCTATTTTCTTCAAATCTTGCTTATAGGTGAAAGAGAAAATTGTTTGAGTAAATATAATGCATTCCTTAAGGAAACAAAAAAGATATTCAGATGTTCTCTGAAAGCCAGCTCCACATCTTCTTATTAGACTATGACTGAACATTTGCCCAATTGGCCATATCACACCCTCTGGCTAGAATGTGGTATTTACATTGTTATAAATAAATTGACATGTGTATATAGCTCCGGTGGGGGGCACCATGGACAACGTAGCACATACTGTTCCTGAGTTCATCTCTAATTCCCTCCATCAGTATCAGTCAGAGATGAATGTTCATTTAATTAGGAAATTTTATCTTGCCTTTAAAAGTCTTGGCAACTGTAAATGAGGGAAGATCTAAGATTAGTAATGTACTCTAACAAACTCTTCTTTTTAAAAATTATGTCAGATTTTCCTTTTTTCCAGAGCAGGATTTTAGTTTTCTTCAATGAAGTTTATTCTTACCTTATACAAAATGGGCTTACTCTAAAACCCTAATCATGAAGTACTATGTTCGGATTATAGGAAAGTTAATGAAAATGAAACAGCAGGAAGTAAACATGCTATTCTTATTTTATTTCACTGGAAAAAAATTGTGTGTGTGCATGTGTGTGTGTGTTTAGCACTAGCATGTGGCATTACAGGACGTTTAGGTTACCATTTAAAATTTCTGTAATAAATTATGGCAATAATCATTTATTTAATCTAACAAAATTACTTCTTTTGTAACATGGTAGCCTGTGCTTAATTGTCATCCTTTCTATCTAAACCCCTATAAAAAAATTTATCTCTCATAACCTTTTTCTTGTGGAATGCTTAAGTTCAATTATTTTTAATTTTGTTTGCTTTTTAATAAATATATTGAAGGTTAATTTTATTTTAATAACTACCTTAGTCATATCACGTCAGTTTTGAAAGGCAATGCATTCATTTCTAAATAATCTTTCACTGATAATACTGACAGTGTTAATTTTGTTTTTCACCTGCAAGTTTATTGGAAGACTGTCATTTAAAAAGATTTTAGGGGTTGTAACTATCTATTTACCCGTTCATTCATCCAGCTACCCATCAATGCAAGCATCAATCTTCCAAATCAGTACTATTTATGTCTATCATTTCTTGTGTATATTTTGTTGTTCATTCTATTTTGACACTATTGTACTCAGAGAATATGAAGTTCAACTACTGATACTAAAAGGGCTATGGATTTTCTTCCATTATTATTGTGGATTTGTGAGATACAACTTGAAATACTTTTATTTTTGCTTTAGCATTTCCAAGCTGTGTTATTCAACTCATTGTTTTTTGTGCTTCTTATATATTTTGTGCTACATGGTTTCTAGACTTTATCATTATAAAATGTCCTCATTCTTTCATGTAAAGCTTTTTGGCCTAAATTATATTTTCTTAGATGCTAATGTTGTTCCATGTCTTATATTTGTATTTACGTTTGCTCTGTGTAACTCTGATCCTGTGTTCAACCTTTCCTTTCAATACTCTTCTAATTGTCTTTCTTTAACAACTTTTAACTGGAATTTAGAAATCTGATTTGAAGTTCCTTAGAACACAGTAGAATCCATCACATTCACATTAATGGTGAAAACATTAATTGGATTATTTTTTACATATTATTTTATATTTAAACATGTTTTTCTATTTTCTCTTCTGCCATTTCTCGTTTTTGATGGCAGGACTTTTTTTTTTTTTTTTTTTTTTTTTTTTTTTTTTTTGTTGAGACGGAGTCTCGCTCTGTCGCCCAGGCTGGAGTGCAGTGGCCAGATCTCAGCTCACTGCAAGCTCCGCCTCCCGGGTTTACGCTATTCTCCTGCCTCAGCCTCCCGAGTAGCTGGGACCACAGGCGCCGCCACCTCGCCCGGCTAATTTTTTGTGTTTTTAGTAGAGACGGGGTTTCGCCGTGTTAGCCAGGATGGTCTCGATCTCCTGACCTTGTGATCCGCCCGTCTCGGCCTCCCAAAGTGCTGGGATTACAGGCTTGAGCCACCGCGCCCGGCCTATGGCAGGACTTTTAAATTGTACTCCTCTCTGTTATTTGGGATGTATCTTTATTAGTTTTTTATGTTCATGTCTTAAAAAGCCAATTTATAACTAGTATTTCTTCATCAGTATTATAAAATAAACAATTTTCCCCATCTCTTTCATTACCACCAAATGTCAACAATTACAGAAATAATTTTAAATTTTATTCTGAGGCAATAATTATAAATAATTCTTCCTTCCATCCTTGTACTTTGGTAATAACATAGAAGGATGTCTTACTTGCTTTTGGATTTATAATCACTTTTTGATTCATTTACAATCATCTATACATTCTACCATTGATGATTTATTTTACAATCAATTTTTCTGTATTTTGAAGTCTTTAAGAAATGTGATTTTCTTTTGGTTAGAGAACTTCTGCAAATAATATACCCCCAGATATTACTTGTTTCTGTTTTCTGTTTCTTTTGCCTTTGTATATGAAAAATTTGGGTATCACTGGCTTGGTCTGTCAAAATACAGTAAATACGCTCTGCCATTTTATTCTGGTTTCCACTTTGATAGAAAAGCTAACTTTTGTAAACCTTATCATCTTTCCTTTTAAATAAACCATTAAATAAGCCTCCTACAAACCTGAAAATATCTTAATTCTTAATTAAAATTATTACAAGGCTACATGAAAATTCATGTATCTTATGTGTTTTTTTTTTTCTGACCTTCAATGAGTTCATTTTTTCTTTTTAGTTCATTTGTTTTTAAATCTGAGATCTGCTCTCAGTTCAAGGAACTATTCATAGTGTATGTATTTGATTACTGATTTTTATCTTTTGTTTGTTTTCCTTTTTATGGATCTCGGAATATCCCCACGTGAAGTCCCCCACAATAAATACTTATATGACCCAAAAGTGTCAATACGGTTGAGATTGAGAAACTCTACTTTAGAATGTAAATAGGTATTTAAGTAAATACTTATCTTACGAAGTCATTCCTTAGTGCCAGGTATAGTTGAAGGGAATAGTGTTTTCATCAGATAGCTCAAATTTATCATAAGTGCTAAAGAAATAACCTTAAAAATCACTACCAGGGCAACACATTAATCAGAACAAAAATCTTTATTTGTTGACATTTATTTTGACTGTAATTGGCACAATACTTATACATATTCATGGGGAGACAGTATTATGTTTCCATACATAGTGTATGTTGGCAATTATCAGATCATGGTATTTGTCATGCACATCCGTGTGAAGAGACCACCAAACAGGCTTTGTGTGAGCAATAAGGCTTTTTAATCACCTGGGTGCAGGCGGGCTGAGTCCAAAAAGAGAGTCAGCAAAGGGAGATAGGGGTGGGGTCGTTTTATAATATTGGGGTAGGTAAAGGAAAATTACAGTCAAAGGGGATTGTTCTCTGGTGGGCAGGAGTGGGGGTTGCAAGGTGCTCAGTGGGGGAGCTTTTTTGAGTCAGGATGAGCCAGGAAAAGGAATTTCACAAGGTAATGTCATCACTTAAGGCAAGGACCGGCCATTTTCACTTCTTTTGTGGTGGAATGTCATCAGTTAAGGCAGGAATAGGCCATTTTCACTTATTTTGTGATTCTTCAGTTACTTCAGGCCATCTGGGCATATTTGTGCAGGTCACAGGGGATGCAATGTCTGAGCTTGGGCTCAGAGGCCTCATAGTATTTAGATAACCATCACCTCAAACGTTTATCATTTCTTTGTGGTGAGAAGATTTAGAATTCTTTCTTCTAGTTATTTTGAAATATACACCATAATATTGTTTACTTTTGTCACCCTATTGTTCTGTAGAACACCAGAACTTATTCCTCCTATCTAACTGCCATTTTTTACCCACTGATCAGTCCTTTCCCATCTTCCCCTATTCTCCACTCCTCAGGCTCTGATAACAAGGGTTCTACTCTCTATTTCTGTGACACCAGCTTTTTTAGATTCCACAAATGCATGAGATCACCTGGTACTTTTCTTTCTGTGCCTGGCTTATTTCACTTAGTGTCATATAGGTTCATCCATGTTAATGCAAAAGATAAGATTTTATTCCATTTTATGGCTGAGTAGTATTCTTTGTGAATCTATGTCTATACCACATTTTAAATGGAACTTATAGTTTCTTTTAGCTATTGATTAAAAAGTTAGAATTAAATGCAGAAAGTAAAAGTATAGATGATGTATACATGTGTAGATGATGTTTGTATATATGTATACATATATGAAATAATGTGAGTGCCATTTTAAAAGATTGTCTCTATATATTGGGTCGTATTATAAAGTAAACCTCGAGGAATTAGAAGTAAACATTTAAGACAGGCCTCACAATTAAATTTTGTATCTTTATTTTAGTGACTAAATATCTTTCTTCAAAGCTTTCAGGCTTAGTAAATGTATTCAAGCTAAATTTAACATATTTAAATTTAAATTTCTTATCACAGAACCATCTTTGTTTATCCTATTTTCTCCCACTCACTATTTTGTGCCTTGTAATTACTTACTACAGGAAACTGCACCTAATATGTATGGTACTTTATACAACTGAGTACTTTCTATCAAATCCCATGAATGAAGCCAGGTTCTATTTGCCTTCAATTATATAACTTAGGAAATATTAGGGATATTTTATATCTTCTACCAATTTATATTATTCCCTCCATTCATTCATTCAACAAATACCTATTGAGTGCCTATGATTTGTCAGTGTTACGTTTCTGTGTCTTAATTTTCTTCAAAATATTTTGGTTCATGAAGAGTCTGAGCCTCACCAGACACTAGACCTGCCAGTATGTTGACCTTGAACTTCTCAGCCTCCAGAACCATGAATAATAAATTTCTACTATTTATAAATCCCTCTGTGGTGATTTATTATAGCTATGTATGGTTGATACAGATGGAGTAAGATACTCATGTTTACCCTGTTTCAGATAGAGAATTTTGATGACTAGATTGTAAACTGAAGGAAAAAGACTTCAGAGTTAAAAATGGAGCCAGCGTGGGTCAATACTGTGAATTGAGTTGATTTGGACTTGAATACAAACCACTCTTCCAAAGGTGAGGTCAGGTGCACTCTCAGAGTCCCTCAGTTGAATCTCATCCTGTGGCCCAACCACGAAAGGACACCTTTAATCCCCCCCAAGAAATCTGGGACGAGGGAAAAAAACAAAAAGGAAAAACCCAAATATTCAAACTTTTTACAAGTGACTTCTGATTTCCTCTAACTTTTCACATTCATTCATTTTTCTAGGCAGGTCTAACAAATTACTTGTCAAAAATAAATCAGCAGTCAATAGTGCTAATATAATGGCTGCATATTTACAGTCAAGGTATGAGTTGAGATTTCCCTTATCATTTAGATTGTGGTCCTAAAAGTCTTTTTAAAGATATGCCAAATAGTAAAATTGAAGATTGTGCTCTTTAGGGATGCAAATATGTAGAAAAAGTAAACAGAGTTGCCTTTTCAGTGAAAACTAGCCAGAAAGAAAGCAAGTACTAATAATACACAAGAGCAGATTAACTCAAAGGTGGGTTTGTGCCAGTCAGTTAAGTAGAAGTCATGTTATCTGACTTTATCATTCTTTCCTAAGGATGTGGCAACAATATCGCTGGTAAAACATTGCTTCTGGGTGTGTTTGTGAGGATATTCCCAGAAGAGATTAGGATTTGAATAGGTAGACTGAGTTAAAAAGATCTTCCCTCACTAATGTGGCTGTGGAGGGTGGGGTAGAGGAGGGCAGGGCATCATCTAATCCATCCAGGGTCCACCAGAATAGAACAAAAAGGCAGAGAAGGGACAAAAAGGCAGAGAAGATGGATGTCCCAGCTCTCTCCTTGAGAGGAAGAGATTACCATTGAAAATCTCTTCTTGAGCTGGGACATCCATCTTCTCCTGCTCTTGAACAGCTGAGCTCCTCCTGGTTCTCAAGCCTTTGGACACTAGGCATTACACTAACAGCATCCCTAGTATTCGTGACTTCAGTCTTGGACTGGGAATTATGCCGTCAGTTCCCCTGGTTCTCAGGCCTTTGAACTCTGACTGAATTACATCACCAGCTTTCCTGGTTCTCCAGCTTGCAGATGGCAGATCGTGGAATTTCTTGACCTCCATGATCACATGAGCCAATTCCCATAATAAATCTCCTCTATATATCTATATATATCCTATTGGTTCTGTTTCTCTGGAGAGCCCTGACTAATAAAGTATGTACACCAACTGGCTCCATATTTATTTCCCTTTGCACAGTTCATGCTGAACAGAGCTTCTTTAACTCTCGTGTGGAAGAATTTCAAAGTGCTTAATGATTTACAAAAAATGCATTGTGCTGACTTTACAGTGGCCAAAATTTTTCCCAGTTCTCATAGATTCATGGCCAAGAAAATCTCACTGGTGTGATTAGAAATGAAAATAAAATCTTAGAATCACTAAATAGTTGAAGAAGTATAGACCTGCTGGATTGCCATTGCCCCTGTGAGTCATATTTCTATAATTAGGTCAGCATGCAGTTCTAACAAAATGGAGACAACTCAAATAAAATAAAATAAAGGCTTGAAGGAAGTTGGCTTGCGCAGAACACCAACTCACATGATTTTAATGTTCACACTATAAAATAAATCAATGTTTGGATAAGCTATAGGAAAAATTGTTAAATAACCCCTATAGAGAAGGAAATCTAGACATACAATTATTGTCATGCACGTCCGTGTGAAGAGACCACTAAACAGGCTTTGTGTGAGCAATAAAGTTCTTTAATCACCTGGGTGCAGGCGGGCTGAGTCCGAAAAGAGCGTCAGCGAAAGGAGATAAGCGTGGGGCCGTTTTATAGAATTTGGGTAGGTAAAGGAAAATTACAGTCAAAGGGGGGTTCTTCTCTGGTGGGCAGGAGTGGGTGTCACAAGGTGCTCAGTGTGGGAGCTTTTGAGCCAGGATGAGCCAGGAAAAGGAATTTCACAAGGTAATGTCATCACTTAAGGCAAGGACTGGCCATTTTCACTTCTTTTGTGGTGGAATGTCATCAGTTAAGGCGGGGCAGGGCATTTTCACTTCTTTTGTGATTCTTCAGTTACTTCAGGCCATCTGGGCATATACATACAAGTCACAGGGGATGCGATGGCTTTGCTTGGGCTCAGAGGCCTGACAATTATGTGTGCCATTATTGAAGGGGTTAACTAGGGACCCAGTCTAGGGGTCTTGAAGAGAGGTGAAAAATAGAATTCTCCAAGAATCGAACACACAGAATGGAAATATACAGTTCCCATTTGTATTAATTATGACTTTTTTGATTGCAAGCAACGGATTCTTCTTATAGCTTGTTTAACCACCGTAGGGGATATGGTATAATAACACAAGGTTGTCACACGCGGATAGGGATGAAGCTGGGCTCCAGAAGAGATTTGAATCAGTGGCTAAGGTTAAAAGTTAAAATGTAAAATAGACATATATGAGCGCATCTATAGACAGATTAGACAGATGAATTTATGAATTTTCTATTTGTTAGACTGAAAACATAAATTTGGGTATCTGTAAAGCCATAAAACTGTACTAGATTAACTCATATGAGTATTTTAGATGGACCATAAAAATGGTTAAGTTCTGTGTGCTGTGGTCCTCCATCGTTTTGGGCTTAGAAAAAGGAGGATAATCTTACAAAGGAGATGAAGAAAGAGGAGTAGGTGAGATAGGAGAAAGGCCGAGAGACTGAGATTTCCTGCAAACCTAATGCGAAAAGTTTTCAAGAAGAAGGAAGTGATAAATACTAACAACTACTGTGTGGCAGCGGAGTGAATTGGGACTAAGAGTTTTGGGGTTAACGAGACAGAAGTTTGTGAAAATTTCGACAATCACATTTTCAGTGGCATAAGAGACATGAAAGCCTGACTAGGGGCTTTAAATAAAATAGAAGTGGTGGCAGTCAAATACTGATTTTTTTGAGGATTTTTGCTACAAGAATGGGAGTTAGGTAATAGATGGAGAGAGATGTGGAACCAAGGGAATGTTTGTTTTTGGTTTTGGTTGTTGTTGTTCTTGCTTTGTTTACTATTTTTATTTTTAGTAGAGGAGAGAGTAAAGAGTATCTTATGCTGTTAGAAGTGATCCAAGATAAAGAAAAACCTAATTATGGAAGAGAGAGAAGAGTCATTGCAAGAGTAAAGTTCTTGGCCGGGCACAGTGGCTCACACTTGTAATCCCAGCACTTTGGGAGGCCGAGGTGGGCAGATCACGAGGTCAGGAGATCGAGACCATCCTGGCTAACATAGTGAAACCCCGTCTCTACTAAAAATACAGGGGAAAAAAAGGAATAAATAAACAATCAGCCGGCGTGGTAGCGGGCGCCTGTAGTCCCAGCTACTGGAGAGGCTGAGGCAGGAGAATGGCTTGGACCCGGGAGGCGGAGCTTGCAGTGAGCGGAGATGGCGCCACTGCACTCCAGCCTGGGCAGCAGAAAGAGACTCCATCTTAAAAAAAAGAGTTCTTGAGTTGTTGAAAAGGTAAAGGATAAAAGGAAACAAGTGAGGAGGAAAAATGGGTCTAAGGAACAGAAAAGTGCTTTTTTTTATTATTATTATACTTTAAGTTCTAGGGTACATGTGCACAACATGCAGATTTGTTACATATATATACATGTGCAATGTTGTTGTGCTGCACCCATTAACTCGTCATTTACATTAAGTATTTCTCCTAATGCTATCCCTCCCCACTTCCCCCACCCCATGACAGGCCCCAGTGTGTGATGTTCCCCATGCTGTGTCCAAGTGTTCTCATTGTTCAATTCCCACCTATGAGTGAGAACATACGGTGTTTGGCCTTCTGTCCCTGCGATAGTTTGCCCAGAATGATGGTTTCCAGCTACATCCATGTCCCTACAAAGGACATGGACTCATCCTTTTTTATGGCTGCATAGCATTCCATGGTATATATGTGCCACATTTTCTTAATCCAGTCTATCATTGATGGACATTTGGGTAGGTTCCAAGTCTTTGCTATTGTGAATAGTGCCACAATAAACATACTGTGCATGTGTCTTTATAGTAGCATGATTTATAATCCTTTGGGTATATACCCAGTAATGGGATTGCTGAGTCAAATGGTATTTCTAGTTCTAGATCCTTGAGGAATCGCCACACTGTCCTCCACAATGGCTGAACTAGTTTACAGTCCCACCAACAGTGTAAAAGCATTCCTATTTCTCCACATCTTCTCCAGCACCTGTTGTTTCCTGCCTTTTTATTGATCACCATTCTAACTGGTGTGAAATAGTATCTCATTGTGGTTTTGATTTGCATTTCTCTGATGGCGAGTGATGATGAGCATTTTTTTCATGTGTCTGTTGGCTGCATAAATGTCTTCTTTTGAGAAGTGTCTTTTCATATCCTCTGCCCACTTTTTGATGGGGTCATTTGATTTTTTCTTGTAAATTTATTTAAGTTCTTTGTAGATTCTGGATATTAGCCCTTTGTCAGATGGGTAGATTGCAAAAATCTTCTCCCATTCTATAGGTTGCCTGTTCACTCTGATGGTAGTTTCTTGTGCTGTGCAGAAGCTCTTTAGTTTAATTAGATCCCATTTGTCTATTTTGGCTTTTGTTGCCATTGCTTTTGGTGTTTTAGTCATGAAGACCTTGCCCATGCCTATGTCCTGAATGATATTGCCTAGGTTTTCTTCTAGGGTTTTTACGGTTTTAGGTCTAACATTTAAGTCTTTAATCCATCTTGAGGTAATTTTTGTATAAGGTGTAAGGAAGGGATCCAGTTTCAGCTTTCTACATATGGCTAGCCAGTTTTCCCAGCAGCATTTATTCAATAGAGAATCCCTTCCCCATTTCTTGTTTTTGTCAGGTTTGTCAAAGATCAGATGGTTGTAGATGTGTGGTGTTATTTCTGAGGGCTCTGTTCTGTTCCATTGGTCTATATCTCTGTTTTGGTACCAGTACCGTGCTGTTTTGGTTACTGTAGACTTGTAGTGTAGTTTGAAGTCAGGTAGCATGATGCCTCCAGCTTTGTTCTTTTTGCTTAGGATTGTCTTGGCAATGTGGGCTTTTTTGGATTCCATATGAGCTTTAAAGTAGTTTTTTCCAACTCTGTGAAGAAAGTAATTGGTAGTTTGATGGGGATGGCATTGAATCAATAAATTACCTTGGGCAGTATGGCCATTTTCACGATATTGATTCTTCCTATCCATGAGTATGGAATGTTCTTCCATTTGTTTGTATCTTCTTTTATTTCGTTCAGCAGTGGTTTGAAGTTCTCCTTGAAGAGGTCCTTCACATCCCTTGTAAGTTGGATTCCTAGGTATTTGATTCTCTTTGAAGCAATTGTGAATGGGAATTCACTCATGATTTGACTCTCTGATGTCTGTTATTGATGTATAGGAATGCTTGTGATTTTTGTACATTGATTTTGTATCCTGAGACTTTGCTGAAGTTGCTTATCAGCTTAAGGAGATTTTGGGCTGAGACAATGGGGTTTTCTGAATATACAATCATGTCATCTGCAAACAGGGACAATTTGACTTCCTCCTTCCCTAATTGAATACCCTTTATTTCTTTCTCCTGTCTGATTGCCCTGGCCAGAACTTCCAACACTATGTTGAATAGGAGTGGTGAGAGAGGGCATCCCTATCTTGTGCCAGTTTTCAAAGGGAATGCTTCCAGTTTTTGCCCATTCAGTACGATGTTGGCTGTGGGTTTGTCATAAATAGGTCTTATTATTTTGAGATACATTCCATCAATACCAAATTTATTGCGTTTTTAGCATGAAGGGCTGTTGAATTTTGTCAAAGGCCTTTTCTGCATCTATTGCAATAATCATGTGGTTTTTGTCTTTGGTTCTGTTTATATGATGGATTACATTTATTGATTTGTGTATGTTGAACCAGCCTTGCATCCTAGGGATGAAGCCAACTTGATCACGGTGGATAAGGTTTTTGATGTGCTGCTGGATTCGGTTTGCCAGTATTTTTTTAAGGATTTTTGCATCGATGTTCATCAGGGATATTGGTTTAAAATTCTTTTTTTGTTGTGTCTCTATCAGCCTTTGGTATCAGGATGATGTTGGCCTCATAAAATGAGTTAGGGAGGATTCCCTCTTTTTCTATTGATTGGAGTAGTTTCAGAAGGAATGGTACCAGCTCCTCTTTGTATCTCTGGTAGAATTCAGCTGTGAATCTGTCTGGTCCTGGACTTTTTTGGTTGGTAGGCTATTAATTATTGCCTCAATTTCAGAGCCTGTTATTGGTCTATTCAGTGATTCAACTTCTTTCTGGTTTAGTCTCGGGAGTGTATATGTGTCCAGGAATTTACCCATTTCTTCTAAATTTTCTGTTTGCGTAGAGGTGCTTATAGTATTCTCTCATGATAGTTTGTATTTCTGTGGGATTGGTGGTAATATCCTCTTTTTCATTTTTAATTGCATCTATTTGATTCTTCTCTCTTTTCTTCTTTATTAGTCTTGCTAGCAGTCTGTCTATTTTGTTGATCTTTTCAGAAAACTAGTTCCTGGATTCACTGATTTTTTTGAAGGGTTTTTTGTGTCTCTATCTCCTTCAGTTCTGCTCTGATCTTAGTTATTTCTTGCCTTCTGCTAGCTTTTGACTGTAATTGCTCTTGCTTTTCTAGTTCTTTTAATTGTGATGTTGCTTGCTTTCTCTTGTGGGCATTTAGTGGTATAAATTTCCCTCTACATACTGCTTTAAATGTGTCCCAGAGATTCTGGTATGTTGTGTCTTTGTTCTCACTGGTTTCAAAGAACATCTTTATTTCTGCCTTCATTTCGTTATTTACCCAGTAGTCATTCAGGAGCAGGTTGTTTAGTTTCCATGTAGTTGTGCAGTTTTGAGTGAGTTTCTTCATCCTGAGTTCTAATTTGATTACACTGTGGTCTGAGAGATAGTCTGTTATGATTTCTGTTCTTTTACATTTGCTGAGGAGTGCTTTACTTCCAACTATGTGGTCAATTTTGGAATAAGAGTGATGTGGTGCTCAGAAGAATGTATATTCTGTTGATTTGGGGTGGAGATTTCTGTAGATGTTTATTAGGTCCTTTTGGTGCAGAGCTGAGTTCAATTCCTGGATATCCTTGTTAACTTCTTATCTCTTTGACCTGTCTAATGTTGACAGTGGGATGTTAAAGTCTCCCATTATTATTGTACGGGAGTCTAAGTCTCTTTGTAGATCTCTAAGGACTTGCTTTATGAATCTGGGTGCTCCTGTATTGGGTGCATATATATTTAGGATAGTTAGCTCTTCTTGTTGAATTGGTCCCTTTACCATTATGTAATGGCCTTCTTTGTCTCTTTTTATCTTTGATGGTTTAAAGTTTGTTTTATCAGAGACTAGGATTGCAACCCCTGCTTTTTTGTGTTTTCCGTTTGCTTGGTAGGTCTTCCTCCATCCCTTTATTTTGAGCCTATGTGTGTCTCTGCATGTGAGATGGGTCTCCTGAATACAGCACACTGATGGGTCTTGACTCTATATCTAATTTGCCAGTCTGTGTCTTTTAATTGGGGCATTTAGCCCATTTACATTTAAGGTTAATATTGTTATGTATGAATTTGATCTTGCCATTATGATGTTAGCTGGTTATTTTGTTCATTAGTTGGTGCAGTATCTTCCTAACATCAGTGGTCTTTACAATTTTTGATGTTTTTGCAGTGGCTGGTACCGGTTATTCCTTTCCATGTTTAGTGCTTCCTTCAGGAGCTCTTGTAAGGCAGTCCTGGTGTTGACAAAATCTCTCAGCATTTGCTTGTCTGTAAAGGATTTTATTTCTCCTTCACTTATGAAACTTAGTTTGGCTGGATATGAAATTCTGGGTTGAAAATTCTTTTCTTTTTTTTTTTTTTTTTTTGAGGCGGAGTCTCGCTCTGTCGCCCAGGCTGGAGTGCAGTGGCCAGATCTCAGCTCACTGCAAGCTCCGCCTCCTGGGTTTACGCCATTCTCCTGCCTCAGCCTCCCGAGTAGCTGGGACTACAAGCGCCCGCCACCTCGCCCGGCTAGTTTTTTGTATTTTTAGTAGAGACGGGGTTTCACCGTGTTAGCCAGGATGGTCTTGATCTCCTGACCTCGTGATCCGCCCGTCTCGGCCTCCCAAAGTGCTGGGATTACAGGCTTGAGCCACCGCGCCCGGCGAAAATTCTTTTCTTTAAGAATGTTGAATATTGGCCCCCACTCTCTTCTGGCTTGTAGAGTTTCTGCTGCAAGATCTGCTGTTAGTCTTATGGGCTTCCCTTTGTGGGTAACCCAACCTTTCTCTCTGGCTGCCCTTAACATTTTTTCCTTCATTTCAACCTTGGTGAATCTGACAATTATGTGTCTTGGGGTTGCTCTTCTCAAGGAGTATCTTTGTGGCATTCTCTGTATTTCCTGAATTTGAATGTTGGCCTGCCTTGCTAGGTTGGGGAAGTTCTCCTGGACAATATCTTGAAGAGTGTTTTCCAACTTGGTTCCATTCTCCCTGTCACTCTCAGGTACACCAATCAAACGTAGATTTGGTCTTTTCACATAGTCCCATATTTCTTGGAGGCTTTGTTCATTTCTTTTTACTCTTTTTTCTCTATACTTCTCTTCTTGCTTCATTTCATTCATTTGATCTTCAGTCACTGATACCCTTTCTTCCACTTGATTGAATCAGCTACTGAAGCTTGTGTATGCGTCACGTAGTTCTTGTGCATGGTTTTCAGCTCCATCAGGTCTTTTAAGGTCTTCTCTATGCTGTTTATTCTATTAAGACATTTGTCTTTTTTCAAGGTTTTTAGCTTCCTTGCAGTAGGTTCGAACATCCTCCTTTAGCTCAGAGAAGTTTGTTATTACCGATCTTCTGAAGCCTCCTTCTGTCAATTCGTCAAAGTCATTCTCCATCCAGCTTTGTTCTGTTGCTGGTGAGGAACTGCGATCCTTTGGAGGAGAAGAGGCACTCTAGTTTTTAGAATTTTCAGCTTTTCTGCTCTGGTTTCTCCCCGTCTTCGTGGCTTTAACTACCTTTAGTCTTTGATGATGGTAACCCACAGATGGGGTTTTGGTGTGGATGTCTTTTTTGTTGATGTTGATGCTATTCCTTTTGGAACAGGGAAGTGCTTTTGAAGAAAAAAAAACAAAAGAGACAATGAATGTAGGAACAGAAATATAATCAAAGTTGGCAGAGAAATAGAGGCTGTTTACAGAGAAAACAATGAGGCAGGGAAAGAGAAAAGGAGACATAAGAAATGGAGAGAGAAACATATTTTAAAAAGAACGCTTCATTTTCCTTTGCAAACCTGCTGTACTCACTCTTTCCCATCTCAGTGAAAAGCTCTATTATTCACTGAATTATGAAGCCATAAAACTATAGTCAACCTTTCCTGACTCTACACATCCAATTCATCAGCATATCCTTTTTGAATTCCCTTCAAGATACCTTTAATTTCCACAATTACCACCATTTCTCAGCTATCTCTATAGTCCCAGCAACCAACATCTTTAACCTGGTTACTGCAACAATTCTTCAAAAGCCTTACATGATATAACTCTTAACCCTTTACAACTCTATTGTCTACACAATAAGTGAAACAGTGTTTTACAAAAGCAATTCAGATTCTATCATTCTAAAGTTCAAAACTTGGAGAGGCTTACAATCATCCTTTGAATAAATCCCAAACTCCTTAGCATAGTGTCAAGGCCTAGCATTATCTGGCATTTTCCTACCTCTTTGAACTAACTTCTTACCTTGCTCCTCTGATCAGTGCCTTCCTGTGATGCTCTAACACAAAATTTCTGCCTCAGGACCTTTGCAATTGCTGTTCCCTCTACCTAAGTTGCTCTTCACCTGGTTTTCTGCAGTATTATGTCCTTTATATCATCCATGTCTTAGTTTAAATGTCATCTGTTATGGAGGCTTATCTGACCCAGCTTTCCACAGTATTCTTCTTTCCCTAGACATGTGCTATCTTAACACCCTCATTTATTGCCTTCGTAATCCTCACCACATTTAATCCTTGAGTGTTTAAATCCTCATTTCCTCTATCCTTTATAGCTGTATAAATTCAGTGAGGTCTGGGACTCCTCCTTTACAAAGACTTCCCAATTTAATAAAAAGTAGATACTCAGACATGTTGGTTGAAAGATGAATGGATGAAAGGAGAAAGGAAGAAAGAAGAAAAAAATGAAATTAGTCTGTATATTTTCAAGGGTGATTTATACATATACATTTAAGTGGATTTGAATTTTGAAAGCCAAAACTCATTTGGAATTTCTAATGTAAATAAACCTCATAATCATGCTGAATAGTTGAAAAATTAAGATGAAATATGACACTGACATTCTTGAGACTAATATCATATTTGAAGAAATTTTAAAAATTATTATAAATTGAAATATATTTTATAAATAACTTTATATACATAAGTGTTTTTAGAAAACAACACATATAGGTGTAAAAAGTAATAAAATTAAAATACCTTGTCTCATGTTACTCTTGTTCTTAAATTCCTTCAATGACAGTACAACCAGCAAATGCTTGAAACTCTAATATAAAGTTGTTTATTGTATGTTTTTAGCTTATCTCTCCTGCTTTATCTCTAGTTACACATATCTTGCATTTTGTGATCTAACCATGGATATTTAGCCCCCTTCTGACTGCTAGTCCCTTCTCATCAATCCACGGATGGTTTATCTAGCCCATTTTTATCTCAAAACTCAATTCATACATCACTTCTGCTTGTAACTTTTACCAGCTGGCCTCCCTTCCAGTCTAGATATGAGACTTTCCACTTGACTCCCAAGGTGTGGTCCATAGAATACCCTCAGCCTGTAGCCATCTCCTCTTCTCTTTCTCAGTTCCTCTTTCTTCAAGATAGAGATGCTGATATGGTTGTTCAGACGTCAGGACATGTGGGTGGAGTCTATTCAGACAAGTTTGTACCCCCCTCCCAAGAAAAAGCCACCTCTTTTTTTTCCTACATTTACAAGCTTCATACTACATTTTTTGCAAAATTGCCAGTAGTAGCCTTGTGCTTGTGAACATGGGGAAAGGAAGCATTGCTAGGTTTGGGGGCTTATGTACTATACTGTGATGTGATTTCTAGAATAATTTTACATGGGGCATTCTTTAACGACTCAGTTAACATGCTAATTTGCTATTGTTTCTATGTATGTGCTTCAAGTATCCAGGGAAGAAAGGAGAAAGCATAGCTGTCAGAGATGTTTAGATGTTTGGAGTTAGATGTGTAAGTCTTACAGATTAATATGACTTACAGTGACTTACTACATTGTATCAGTATTCCCTTGAGGGTCACCATTCTCCTTACATTATTTGTCATTGTAATTCCAAGGTCTACAACTGAACTAAGTTCTACTAGGAACTCAATATAGTTTGGCTGAATGAAAGACTGGTTGAATGAATACATGACAATGTTCTATGTATTCTATATGAAGATGTTTTAATATTGGGCTGTTTTAATTGTTTATTTACTTGTCGGTTAATTTGTTTTATGACTTCATGACCTTCTCTTTAGCTGGAACCCTTTCAAGAGAATTTCCTTTTAGTCTTTAAAGCTGAATGTATTGGAAGCATTTGAAACCACTTATAAGTCTAATAATGACCAACAGAGCTTGCCTGTTATTTATGTTCTTCAATAATTTTAAATGTGATGTTTAAACATGTTAAAAGTAGTTAAATTGTTTTCTAGTTACATGATTTTTTGCTTAGTTAGGAAGGTTTTATGCTTTTGTTAACCTTCAAAAGCAGAGGCACAACCGTGTTGTCTGGTTTAGGGAGATAAATTCCAGCTTTCTGCTTCTTTTTTTTTTTTTTTTTTTTTTTTTGAGACGGAGTCTCGCTCTGTCCCCGGGCTGGAGTGCAGTGGCCGGATCTCAGCTCACTGCAAGCTCCGCCTCCCGGGTTTACGCCATTCTCCTGCCTCAGCCTCCTGAGTAGCTGGGACTACAGGCGCCCGCCACATCGCCCGGCTAGCTTTTTGTATTTTTTAGTAGAGACGGGGTTTCACCCTGTTAGCCAGGATGGTCTCGATCTTCTGACCTAGTGATCCGCCCGTCTCGGCCTCCCAAAGTGCTGGGATTACAGGCTTGAGCCACCGCGCCCGGCCTGCTTTCTGCTTCTTAATGTTGTCATTTGTACAATGAACAAATGATATAACCTATTTCATATAGTGATTTCAAGGATTAAATTATATTATTAAATAACATAATATTTAGTATTATTTGGTAATGTTCTTACCATAGTTCCCTAAATGTACTAAAACTTAAAGTTTGTCATTGTCCAATCATAAAATGGCCAATTAGCAGCTTGATGATAAAATAGAAGTAGATATTTTTAATTAAAATTAGACAGTAAATATAGACTTTAAAATTTTTATTATGAGTTAAAATAAATTCAATAAATAAATTTAGGAATGAAATACATATAGGCAAATATTTAATTCTAACTGAAATCTGAGCATTTGCCCTATTGATATGCACAGGAGACAGGCAATACTGTGTAGAAGAGAGTGGTTCCCCGGCAAAGGCCCTACCCTCCAACCTGAAGACCCAAGGTCCTAAATGAGGACAGCCATGTCTGTTTTCATGCCCAAAAAGTTGTCTTTTGGCCTGCCATACCCCCTATCCTGCACCCGTATAATCCCTGAACCCCAGGCTCCAGAAGAAGACCAGCAAGCCAGCAGATCAGCAGATGGATGGACAGCGGAATGATGTGGAAGAGAAAGAGAGAAGAAGAGGGACATTTGAACGCCAAGAAGAGTTTGACTGGGGAGTTGGAGAGGAATCCAGCTGCTGGAAGGCCCACCTACAGGGGAAGACCACCTTCTCACTCCATCCGCCACCTTCCAGCTCCCCATCCATCCCACTGAAAGCCACCTCCATCACTCAATAAAATCTCACATTCAAGCCTGTGTGTGACCTGATTTTTCCTGAGACACTGGGCAAGAGCTCAGGATACAGAAAGCTTTCACATTGGCCCTCCGTCCTTTCGAAATGGCAGAGGGTCCATTGAGCTGATTAATACTTAAGCCGTCTACGGGCGGCAAAGCTGAAAGAGCTTTGGGGTTGTAGGCACCCGCTTCTAGACACTACCGTGGGACTAGAACCCAAAGCACTCACCCTCGGCCTCTGCACCTGCCTGTCTGCATGCTCCCCCTCCCACCAAGGGTTTAAGCAGGAGGTGACTAAACATGCCAGCCACACCCCTGTGCTTCAAGGTGGAATGCTTCCATTTCACTATCTTCTGAAATGCAAATTTAACACGCAGCTCCTTCAGCTCTCAATCTTTCTCCTATATCTTTTATTCTATGCAACCCTAAGAGAGACATTTTAATGTTTAAGGAATCTTAAACATTAAATCAACAAAGAAATCTATAATTTATTTAAAATAAATACATTTTTACACATAAGACTTAAAAACCCCATGTCTGTGTCATATATACCACTTTAAAGTGACAGAATGTACTTGAGTTTATTTATAGAGAACATTTGTATGAAATGAGAGTAATGATCATTATTGCCTATCTTAGACTGCTTCTTCTGAGAGCAATAGCCTCTTATGAGTGAAAGTCAACAGATGGATTTACAAAGCCCACAAAATCATACAAAACTGTTTTTCCTTTACCTAATCTAAATCTGACTGAGGATTTAGTCTAAATATCATTTTTATAGAGTATAGTCATGTATTACCCTACCCTCAACCCTTTTATCTTATTTTTAACTTTATTTTTATTGTTTTCCAACTTTATTGATATGTAATTCATAATTTTTAATATACTCAAGATGTATAATGTGATGATTTGATATATGAAAAATTGTAAAATGATTGCTACAATCAAGTTAATTACCACCTCCATCACTTCACTTAGTTACCATTTGTGTGTTTGTGTATATGTTTGTATGCATGTGTGGTAAGGACACTTAAGATCTATTATCTTAGCAAATTTTTATAAAGTGGCTTTTTGCGGGTGTACCTTGTCATGCGCGTCCGTGTGAAGAGACCACCAAACAGGCTTTGTGTGAACAATAAAGCTTTTTAATCACCTGGGTGCAGGCTGGCTGAGTCCGAAAAGAGAGTCAGCAAGGCAGATAAGGGTGGGGCCGTTTTATAGGATTTGGGTAGGTAAAGGAAAATTACAGTCAAAGGGAGTTTGTTGTCTGGCAGGCAGGAGTGGGAGTCACAAGGTGCTCAGTGGGGGAGCTTTTTGAACCAGGATGAGTCAGGAAAAGGAATTTCACAAGGTAATGTCATCCCTTAAGGCAAGGACCGGCCATTTGCACTTCTTTTGTGGTAGAATGTCATCAGTTAAGGCGGGGCAGGGCATTTTCACTCTTTTGTGATTCTTCAGTTACTTCAGGCCATCTGGATGTATATGTGCAAGTCACAGGGGATGCGATGGCTTGGCTTGGCATGGGCTCAGAGGCCTGACATACCTCTCCTCTGATTCCGTTCTGCTATGTAACCCTTCCACAACCCATGTTGTGTCTAGTTGGTGGGAGAAGTTTCCTTAAGTATATCCTAGACTTGTCAAATTTTATGGTCATTTTTCTTAAAATTGTATTTTTGAGTTTTGATTGCCAGCTGGCCTCCATACACATGATTCATATTTAGATGGGTTTTTTGATTTTTAATCAACTAGGATTCTAATGTTGACCAGCTTTTGTTACAGCCTATAAAGCAACCTTGATCCAAGCTTAGAATCTTAGGTGTAAAATAAATATAAAATATGTAATTGTTGGGCTTTGCTTTATCAAATTATATTAGACAACAAAAAAGCAGCTTTTAATATTTAATGTAAAACACTTCAGAACTTCCACTCTGCTAATCTCAAGAAATATATTTATTTGTCTCTTATCTTCAAAAAGTCTGAGGACTCTAGGGATGCTTGTTTATTTCAAATGATCAGTACTAGTGACTATTGTATTATAGACAAGAAATTGGAATGTCTGAAAAGCCCATTCAAGAACCTTATTCTTATTTGACTTCTGTGACTTACATACAGTTCCTGCTGAAACCCCCAAATATAGCAGTTCTGTGTTACACCTGTTGTCTCCACTGTTTGTTGTGAACCTATATATTCATCCCGGATGCATTCTTTTCTGCTTGTTTGTTTAATCTTAGGATAATGATCTTGATACATATCCCAAGATAGCCTAAAAGCAAGTCTTGATTTCAAGCAACAGCGTGGACAAAGGTTGGGGTGGGGGTAGAGAACAAGACCCTTCCTTTAAATAATATGGTGTTAAAGTTGCACACATCAATTCTTCTGACATCCAAATGCCCATAACTTAGTTGCAAGGTGTATTAGGGTTCTTAAGAGAGACAAGACTAATAGATTGGATGTATAAATGAAGGGGAGTTTATTAAGGAGTATTGACTCACAGGATCGCCAGGTGAAGTTCCACAATAGACCATCTGCAAGATGAGGAGCAAGGAAGCCAGTCCAAGTCTCAAAACTTCAAAAGTAGGAAAACCGACAGTGCAGCTTTCGGTCTGTGGCAGAAGGCCTGAGTGTTCCTGGAAAATCTCTGGTGTAGGTCCAAGCATCCAAAGACTTCAGAACTTGGAGTCCAATATTCAAAAGCAGAAAGCATCCAGCATGGGATGGCCAGAAGTCTCACTCAGTCTGCTCTTTGCATTCCTGCTTTTCTGCTGACAGCTGATTAGACGGTGCCCACCCAGATTGAGGGTGTGTCTGCTTCTCCCTGTCCACTGACTCGAATGTTAATCTCCTCTGTCAACACCCTCACAGACACACCCAGAAACAATACTTTGCATCCTTCAATCCAATCAAGTTGACACTCAATATTTACCATCACAAGTTTGGAACTCAGAAAATTTCAGCCTTTATTTTGTGTGGCCAAGGGCTATCCTAAGAAGAATTTATTAGCATTAAGGAAACCAGGAGAAGAGCTATTGGGGTATAACTATTGCTACCATTGTCCACTTCTCTGAATACCCCATAAATTCATTGTATCAGTCTTCCAATTATAAAATATGCAGTCCAACCTCCACGAGAGACCACTCATAAGTTCTATGCAACTGCTCAATAAGAGTGCCCAGCATTTTACAATGATGTTGAGTGGAATCATAGCCAGTACCCAGAAACCTAAAATACAAGCTATTTCTAAGCCCTTTCTTCTAATACAAAGCCAATACCCAAAGGGGGAGTAATCCCAAGATAGCCGAACTTAACCTCTTGTTTAGAAAAGGGTAGAGTCCAGATACAGAAGGCTCACTGAAGCCATAATAATTATCAAATGCAGCTGGGCAGGAATTGAGACAACTCCACCGGGCAGCAGAGTAAGCCATTGGTCTCACTAAGATTCTGTTCTGTTATGAGTGAATTGTCACCCCCAAGAAAAGATATGTTGAAGTTCTACATCCCAGTACATCAGAATGTGACCTTATTTGGAAGTGTAGTGATTGAAGATTTAAGAAGTTAAGACAAGGTCACACAGGAGTAGAGTAGGCCCATAATCCAATATAACTGGTGCTCTCAGAAGAGGAAAGAAACACAGACAAGGGACACAGGGTGAACACCATGTGGAGATGGAGGATCAGAGTGATGTATCCACAGTCCAACAAAAACCAAAGATTGCCAGCCCAGTAAACCATCAGCGGCTAGAAACGGGCAAGACAGGATTTTACTACAGGTTTCACGGAGAGCATGGTCCTGCTGACACCTTGATTTTAGACTTCTAGACTCCAGGACTGTGGGACAATACGTTTCTGTTGTTTTGAGCCACCCAGTTTTTGATGCTTTGTTACAGCAGTGGGAGTTTCCTTTGTATTCTTCCACCTGCATGTCCACATCTGAAGTGACCTTTGGAAAGTATGCACTTCGAAGGGAAGCCCAATTTTTATAGCATGCTTCCTCATGGATCAAAGGCAGGGAGTCAGGAGCTATCTTGGATATTGCGTTACTACAGACTGTGGCCACTACAGCCCAGTGGTTTGAATGACAGGCAGGGAGGATGAAGATTTTGGAGGCTGTTGATCCCTGTTATGACACAGAAAAACTATTTCATAAAATCAATAAACAACAATGGGATAATAAAATTTTAATAAAGTAATTGTTGACAAATATTCACTGAAACAATAGCATTAAGAGTAATACTAATAAGTATTGAAAATGTCAATGCATTTTGGATGTTTTTGGCCATTTTCCACATGATTCTACGAGAAAGATAAATACGGGCTCAATTAGCCTACAGGTAGACATAACAAAAACCATAATTCTGATAAGGAAGACATTCCCTGTATGCAACCTGAAATACAAACTGACTGGGAGGCCAGTTATTTGCAGGCTGGCAAATTTAAAATCCAACAATTTCTGTATCTCAAACTAAAACAAATAAAATAGAAACAAGAGGTTTAGCCAAAGACAACTCTAGCCTCACATTTTCTCAGTGTATCTCTGCTTTCACTACACGGTTTTAGTGGACTCACTCACTTTACTCCTTTGTTGAGACAACTCCTCTAAAAATTGATGTGATTCCTTGCATCTTACTTACACTTATTATTTTCACTTGCAATTATGTCATATCTTTCCTCAATCAACAGTTTTCCCTTCTTTACTGGATCATTCTATTAGCAAATATGCTTCCATAGCTTCTATCTTCTTTTAAAGCATAGATTCCATTTTAAAAATTCTACAAAAATTTACAAATCTACCATGATCTCATATTTATCGCCACCTACCATCCCATTTATCTCTTCTTCTTTATATCATAACTCTCAGTGATAACCACTAAATAATTTATATGTATCCTCTCTCCCTCACGTCTATGCTCTTTGACCTTATTTCAGTCAGGCTTTGGCATCCACCACTGTCTTTAAACTATTCTTTGCATGGTCATGAATGATATCAAAGTTGCCAAATTCAACTCAGTCCTCCTCTTACTTTTCCAAGTCAGTATATTTTGACAGAGTTAATCATCCTCCATAAGTAATTGCCAAGTACTCTTTCTTTCAAAGCCTTTACATTGATAAATTCCACATGTATTTTCCCAGTTTCTGTTTTTCCCATAACTGTAAAAGTCAATGCCTCTGATATAATTCCACTTTGATACTTAATAATCATAACAATCTTAGCCATTCTAAAATATAATTCTTAATTCTTAGCATACCACAAAATAAAAGAAATGAGAACAAAAACAAATGAGCAAATAAAATTATCTTCTTTTCCCAAGAGTTTTGTGTTAGTCAGGGTTCTCCAGAGAAACAGAAGCAACAGGGATGGGTAGGTAGGTAGGCAGGTAGGCAGGTAGATGGATACATAGATAGATACATAGGTATCTTGTAGGAAAATCTGGGTTCTTGTCACACAACCAGGAAAGGTTAGGCTTGCAGACACTTTGAAGAGTAAGGGGGATGGAATTTCTTGGGCGAAAAGGAGAAAGGAAAACAACACGGGGAAGCAATAGCGGGGTTCCTGTTAACAGGCCCTCATCTCACAGATTGAATCCGTTTCCCATACAGGAAAAAGAGGGGCCGGGCTCCTCCCCACTGCAGATGGCATGAAATTCCAGTGGCTCCACCTTGTTCTCCCAGTGCACAGGCTGGTCAGTGTTCTCCGGGTACCCCTTTATACTTTGCTGTCATTCATAGATAGATAGATAGATAGATAGATAGATAGATAGATAGATAGATAGATGGACAGATGGATGGTAAAGTACTATTATAGGGAATTGGCTCATGTGATTCTGGAGATTGAGAAGTCTGAAAATCTGCAGTGAGCAAGGCAGACATCCAGCAGAGCTAATGGTGCAGTTCCAGTCTGAGTCCAAAGGCTTGAAAACCAGGAGAGTTGATGGTGTGGTTCTAGTCTGAATCTAAAGACCTGAGAACCAAGAGAGACAATGCTATAAGTGCCAGTCTGAGAGCTGGAAGGCTGAAGACATGAGAACATGAGAAGACCCAATTCTTTAGTTTTAGTCTGGAGGCAGAAAAATATAAATGTCCCAAATCAAGTAGTTGGGCAAACAGACATCTCTTACTCAGCGTTTTTGTTCTATTCAGGTCTTCAATTGACTGGATGAGGCCCATCCACCATAAGGAGAACAGTCTGCTTTACCCACTCAAATGTTTCTACTGATTCAAATGTTAGTCTTTTGAGAAACACTCTCACAGACACACTCAGAATAATATTTGACCAACTGTCTGGGCATGCCATGGTCCAGTCAAATTGACACCTAAAATTATCAAAGTATCATATCACAGAACATGGCACCATTAAGCTCCCAGTTGTTCAGATGAAAACACCTGAAGTTAATCTTGACTCCCCTTTTTGTACTCCTTACATGCAATCCAGTAGAAATGCTGGGATCTCTATCTTCAAAATAAATCCATTATCCAACTACTTCTGTCATCTCCACTGCTATTATTTTAGTCTACACTAAGACCATCTCTCATCTTGGCTGCTGAAATAGTTTTCTAACTCAACTTTCTGCTTCAGTTCTTGTCCCTCTAGAATTTATTCACACTGTATGTAATGAAGTTCTTCTAAAACACAAGTCAGATCATTTCACTTCCAGGAATATAATCCTTCATTGGCTTTCCTTAATATTAGAAAGAAAATCCAAAATATGTATGTTGATTTACAAAGCTCTCTATGCTCTTACCCCTGACTACCTTCGATCACATTTCCATTTACCAGCCCCTCTGCTGACTATACTCTAGCTGGAGTCCTGTCTCCTTCTTAAACAGGCTTTTCCCTGAGGTAATTTTCACTGAGACATTCAAATGACAGGATGCTTTCATTCATTCAGATTTCTACTCAAATGTCACCTCCTCGATGCGAACTTTTATGACCATCTATCCAACTTTTATCACCATTACTCTCTCCCCTGTTTTATACTTATTCAGAGCACTTAATAATGCTTGACTGTTTATCACACATTTATCAGTTATTGTCAAGGTCAACTATTAAAATCTAAGCACAAAAACAAAATCTGTCACTGTTATCAATGCTGTGTGTGTGTGTGTGTGTGTGTGTGTGTGTGTGTTTTAACTCAATGCTTTATTTTTCTTCCCTTTATCTGGTCTATATCGAAACTACTCCAGTCATCTTCATAAGTTTCAATACCTGTAAACCACAAAGTAAAGTTCATCTATATCCCAGATGACTTCTTAAAGCTTAGACAAGACTGAAAATGCATACATGGAAACATTTAAGATATGCATACAAAGAAATATGGAGATAATGCAGCTCCATCTGAATTGAGTCCAGCCATTAATAAATATCTTGCCAACCATTCTCAAGAATTTAGAAAGATACTTGTCTTAAAGTAATGGTCTTATAATGACCATTTGAGTAATTTTTTCAAAGCAGAGAGCTGCTGCAAGATAAATGTCACCAACAATAGAAACACAACATTAGTAACTTTCAAATGATCGATCTTGTCAGTGAAATAATAAAGTTAAAGCACTGTTCTCCCCCTCACAGTTGGAAAATCCAACTCTTCTCAGCTCACAATACATCTGACAGTCCCAGTTTCTCCTAAATCCCATCCCATAAATCTCAATGATAACACCAGCCTGGGTGCCTTAGCCTGAGTCTAGCTTCAGACTCTGAGTAACTGGAAACATTATGGTAGTAGACACACGTCTTCTTCTTCATTCCCCACTGTATACCCAACCCCTGGAACAATGCCTAAATGCAGTCAGGGCTCAGAAATCACAAAGACTTCTTACCTTACTCATTCTTCTCAGCTGCTCTGGAGATATCTTACCTCTTCTTCCAACCAGAACTTCTTTGATGAGCAATAACTCACTAACCCAGAAGCTTGAGGGTAAAACAGAGCTAATACTGCTGGAAGTCAAATCCAGAACTCTGATAGCAGTGGCTTTATTAGTGTACGTGCTATAACATGCTACTCTATGTGTGTGAGTAGGCAAGAGACAAGCAATGAAAGCCACATTCATTGAACTTAACTATAGGAGGCTGCATATCTTGTGCCTTGGGGTTGTGCCTATTAATATCTGAGGTTCACTTGGTTACCCTAATCTTAAAAGGTTATGGCATTTCAAATTTGAGCAAAGACTCAAGGATAAGACCTCACAACTTTTTGCCATCAGGAATAATGACATGGAAAAGGATGAACAATATAAACCAACATGTTTGAAACAGGTCCTCCTGTTTTTTATTATAAGCTATTTTGAATGCTGACAAATTCATTATTTTTATACAATTACAGCATCTTAATGTTTGCTCATTTTACTATTCAGTAAATCTTCCATTCATTCCATCTCCTAGTCTCCAGTCACCCTTCACCCTGGGAGTGAAGGTCAGAGAATAGCAAGGGGTAACAACTAATTTAGAGGAAACCCTTAGCCACTTCCTATGTAACCATTCAATCAGCAAAGAAACGCCAGCTTTAACGTCATCATTTGTGCCTTGACCCAGTGACTGCCCATTAAACAGAGGAAGGGCAAAGCCTATCAGTAGCTTAGCAACCAGCATATTTTCCTTCCCACTTAAGGTGAGCCTCTATTCAGCAGCAATTCCGGCCCAATTGACGTTCATCTGGCTGAGCAGTTTCCTTCCTCTACTGAAATAGGAAGATCCTACAATTATGTGCTTCCCCACGGTCGAGATGTCAGGGATTAGACTCATAAAAGGCAAATCTTAGCCAATTGGATGAATATCAAGAATAGAGTACAATTCCCAAATTAGAGCGTCTATAAAATACTGTCCATTTACCACCTTTTTTACCCTCTGTTATCTCATAGCCTATTTGCCTCTTTTTCTAGATTTACTAAATTCTCTGGTGGGAATAGATGAAAGAAAAGCAATTGATATGCTTGAATTTAATCTCACAAAACGGAGTGTTTTGTTTATCAAAGCAGAAAAGATACCCTTAGGGATAACTTTATTCACAATACCGTGAGTAAAGTAAATTTCAAGGCAACATTTGAGGGTAAACTACCCTAAAAGGTCTATCAAGAACCATTATCCTTGAAAATGTTAGCAGTAACAGAGGTTTCAAGGAAGTTCTACAACAGGGTAAAGCAAATATATTAAACTAGCTTTCACTTTGGTAAATAAATAATATTTTGAGAAATATTAATGTAACTTGGGTTTCAAAAATCTGTATCAGATGTGAGATTTTTTTAATCTCATGGAGAGTAAAATGCTATTCTCTGAAACAGATGAAAATATGCTTTTTCATTAAATAATATATTTCAAATGTAACATTTATTATGAAATTGTGCTATAATCTTAAATATATTATAAATTTAGGTAAAATTAAAAATTATTTATTCTAGTAATAGGACAAACTAAATATTTCTGTTGAATAGTGATTTGTATGCATGCAAATGGAGATAAATTTGACTAAATCTCCATAATGTATCATTGTCAATTTTTTCTAAAACTTGTAACCTTTTCAGGTTCTGACTCTAGGAACTAGGCAATTGCCTCTTCGCTTACAAATAAAATATTTGGGATATGTAAACAGTGGTTAACTGTCACTTGTAAATTATTATTGTTCAAATGGTAGGATCTATATAATATAATGATATATTTTTCATGAAAAATATGTCTGTAATGTTGATGTTTCATTCTTTATTACTACAGAAATGGTACCTTAGTTTATTAAAGTTTTTCTACCACATGAAACATACACAGTATTTAGTATATGGTTAGATGGTTTAATGTCAAATTCTGCTTGTTTTCTGCCAAGAACTGAAAGAATGGGAGTAAACCATGAGAAAGAGTAAAGCAGGAAAAGAGGTCAAAGTTGGTCGTAACTTTCAACAGCTGGGGCTCAATCCTTTGCCACCTTACAGTTGCATGAGGGAGGGAAAAGAGGGGCTTTCCTTCACTGGCTTTAATCCTCCCTTGGTCAAGAGCATCCCCAAGGGGTGTTAACTTTTCCACATTACGAGGTTTTTTTAAAGACTCACCTGTACCAGGCAGATTCCTTTCAGAAAAACCCGAGAAAAAGGCTAAGAGATTCTTGGCAGAGCTGAAGCAAGATGCTGTCAGGTTCAGCTCTGTGAAGCTGATTGCACAGCTGGAGTAGAGGTGAACTGAGAGGACTTCAGAGTAAACATAAGAGGTGTCCTACAGGGTGCATCTTTGCTCAGATTTCCCCCTAACGAGCTCCAGTAAGTCAAATTCATGAGAGAAACTTTAAGGACGCAGCCCAGTTGTAATCTGTTCCAAAGCCTTCACACAGAAGAATTAGTGGCGTAAGTTCCAGTCTCCTGTACAGTCACTGGTACCGATCATTGTTTTCATTGCCTCCTCTCTCCACTTTTCCTTCTATGTCTGCCTCACCTTTGAACAGCACTGTGGGATGCATAGGTTGTTTGCTTAGTCAGATAATACCAGTCTTCATCCTCAAAGAATCTAAGGTCTTAGTTGCTTTATATCCGCGAAGCTGTGGTTGCTGCAATTGCGCTCTTACAACGAGTACTGAGAATACAAGCACCATGAAATGAATGCCCTAGTTAATGCCTCATGTTCAGAAAGTAGACCTTCTTACCCTCCTTCGTAGCAGCAACCTCAGCTCCTATATTCAAGCTGAATTATCCCTCAACAGTATAATAACTCTTCATTTTGCCTGCTCATTTGCTGCAAAAGCACAAAGTAACTAGGTTATGCTTTCTGGTTGAGTGGTTCCTCATCTGTATGAAACAGGTGCTCCTAAGCAGGACAGATTGCTCTTTTTATACTTATCAGTGTTGCCAGGGTATGGTCTTCTGTTATTCAATCGAAGACTAATCTAGGTGTTTCTAGGAAGGTATTTTATACAGATGATTAAAATACATAGTGAGCTGACTACAACTAAGGGAGTTTCCCTAGATCACCTGAGTAGGCCTGATTTAATAGTTGAAAGGTCTTCAGAGCAGAGCTGAAATATCTCTGGAGAATAAGAGATTCTGCATGATGATAGTAGCTTCAGACTGTGCCCAAAACTTGTAGCCTGCCTTTCCTGATGACCTGCCCTACAGATTTTGGAATTTTGGACTTGCCTAACTGTATCCTATAATCATACAACATGCAAGCCAATTCCTTGAAAAAAAAAAAAAAAATTCCTCCTTAACCCCTGTAGGTACTGCTTCTCCTACTAGATCTGTTTCTTTGATTGAATCATCCTGAACCAGTAGGTTCTGTCTCTTTCTGTCTGAATTACCTATTGCCTGGCACATTGTTTTAAAGTGGCAAGCTTGGCCAAATTAGTGATTTGTCACAATTCGTACCTACAGCTCTTTCATATGCCCTACAAATACTATCAACTTTAATTTCTTTTTATACCACATCTTTTGTTCTATAACAAATTTCCACAAATTCTTCCTGAGATTTTAGTTGGACATATAACAGACAACAGATACGATGTTAACTAAAAGAATGTCAATGTAACCAAGAAACTGAACAAGAGCCAAATTTCTAAGGAATGCAAACAAAATGAGCAGATGACAAGTGACAGGTCTAATATTTTTATATTAGCCATTTCTTTTGCACAGACTCAATAAGGAATTAATTAAATACCCCTTTGGAACCAGAGCCATTTCAGTGAGTTATAGCACTTGAAACTAAAATTGACCATTTTAAAATGAACATGTCCCATGAGGTAAACATTCTCTACTGAAATATGGTTGGCTACTATGAAAACCTAATGATTTGTCTTTGAAGACCCGTAACTAAATAAGAAGTCTCAAACCAATGGCATTGAGATAAATAAATGTTTATAAATTCTGGGTCATTGAATGATAGAAGACATAGTATCTTAAATTTAGCTGATTGATTTAACATGATCAAGCCATGTATAAATGGATACCAATATTAATTAATATTTTTTTTATTAAACCCTAATGCTATGTTTATTTAATATAAATATTTATTAAGTATATGTAGCTCTATATTTAATATATATACATATATTCTAATATATATAATTTATAAATCATATCTTTATATCTATACCTATATCTCCCATGAAGTTGAATTAATCTCAGAAAACTGAGGCAATATCTGTTTTTGTCAGTATGAATTCCTGTATACTACAGTAGCAAACAGTTCCCCATATATCAGGCAGAAATTAATATTTTGCTCATGCCACATACTCCATGCTCATTAGCAGCTGCCTCTGCTCACAGGGCACACATTAGCACCTCCAGTCTGCCTGATGGAGGCTCTACCACCTCAATCACAAGGTTTCATGGTTGTGTGCCACCTCATAGCTCATCATCTTGTAACTATACCATCTTCAACATGTGGCCTTGATGTGACCTCAGTAAACTAAGAGAGAAAATGGAGAATTGTGTATAAACTTTTTATTACTTCACCTCCAGTGTGAACATACTACTCTTGCTCACCTTTCATTAGCTAGGAATAATTATGTGACCCCAACCAAGGTGACTGGAAAACACACAGAACCAGAGTGCTTGTTGAGTACCCTTTCTTCACTACAGTCCACTCTTAACAGTCTCCAATATACTTCCTTTTCTCTCATCTTCTTACATGTAGACTCACTCAACTTCTCTCAAAGAGGTACACCCAAAAGTCTCATGTACTCTTTATTTTCTACTCAAAAGATCTCCAGAGATGTGTGGCATATTGATTAATAAATAAAAATATGTAGTCAAAGAGGCAAAATAACACATTATTTTGATGCCTGTCAAAAGGTAGAAAATATAATAACAGCTATTAGAATCCAAGATATGTTATGAATACATGAAAATACTTATAGGTTTATACAGGTTGCAATGAGTAATTTCCAGGTCTGACAATTGTGTTAATTCCAAGATTTGAAGTATCATTCTTTAAAAAGTTATGGTTAATGAAGAGTGAAATACATCAATAATGCCAAGACATAGGAACAAAATATTAATATAGGAAGAGAGAAAAGAAATAATTTAGTATAAATAAGAAGTCACACTAAGTTTCTTAAGACTCACTATTTGATGACTAGGGCCTAAGATGATACATACATTTATTTACTTAATTTGGTTTTCCTTTCTTCCACCACTTGTTGACCTGTTATAAATATAGAATTCCTAGCACATTAAGGTACTATGTGATATTTTTGTGTTTTTTCTTTGTCTGTATTAGTCATAGTTCTCCAGAGAGATCGAACATAGGATATACATAAATAGATATATGAAAGGAGATTTATTAGGAAGAAATTGAATCACACAATTATAGAGACAGAGAATTTACTCATATAATTATGGAAGCGGAGAAATTCCACAATAGGCCATCTGCAAGCTGTTGTACCAGGGAAGCTGGTAGTATGGCTTAGTCCAAGACGGAAGGATTGAGAACTCTCAGTTTGAAACCAATGGCCCAAGAACCCCGGGGACCGCTGGTGCCAGGCCTGGGGTCCAAAAGTCAGAGAACTTGAAGTTCTGATTTCTAAAGGCAGAGGGGCATTCAGGCTCTGGAGAGAAAGAATTTCTCCTTCTCCTGCATTTTTTGTTTTTTAACATCCATGCCCCTTGCCAATTGGATGGTGCCACCTACATTGAGGTGCCACCTCCCTCTCTCCCTTCTTTCTTCTCTATCCCCACCTTTCATCCTTCTCTCTGTCTTACTTTCTTCAGAGCCTGATCACTAAGATATAATCACTGCGTATGTATTTTTTCACAGAGTGCACCTTAGGTACCCATTTCTCACCAACCTGAGCCCACAGGTTCTACCAAATCTGAAATAAGAGAAATTTGTGCTCTCACTACTGCAGGCACTCTGAATTTTTCTTCTGTTCTGAATGGAACTTTGTGCTTCAATCTTCCTCATTAAGTCCACAGATTCAAATGCCAATCCCCTCTAGAAACACCCTCACAGAAACAACCAGAAATAATTATTTACTAGCCATTTGGGATCCGTCAACACAGTCAAATTGACACCTACAATTAATCATCACAGTATCTCAACAGTTGAAATAGAATACATGGCTAAATTAACAATTGTCTCCTATACACTTTGCTTGACAAAATACATGAGCTGTTCAACAGTCATCTTTGCCTTTGGGGTTCCTTTACAATAGAAGATGGAGGAAGAAAAGCAGGATACATAGTGAGTAATATTTAAATTAGTGAAATAAATACGGTTAATATTGAATCATCTTGCTATTCTCGTATACCCCAATTAGAAACAGTGCAATGTAACAAAAAGTGCACATAACTCAGCTGCTTTAATTTCAACTTTAGAATGAAAAAGCATTAATCTGTCAACAAACAGAAATCATCAACTCAAACAATTAAAGATAATGCAAATGCAAGACACATTAATATTTTCAAAGTATTGAAAACCAGTGAATAAAATAAAGTACATATAAAAATTGTATGCATTTCTCAATCAAAATTAAACATATTTGTTGATTATCATCATGAATAAATATGAGGGCTACAAACAAACTTACTATGTGGAAGTACCTTTGAAACATCATTTAGGTAGAATTAAAATTTACTAAATACTAAATTTGAATGTATCATTTTGTCTGGAAGTTACATGGAAATTCCTTAGCATATTTATCATTTCTATCTCTTATAAAAGTAAATTTAATTAATATAGTCTGTGCTCCCATTGTAGACATCAATCTCTTATTAGGTATATGGGACTAATGTTTAGACAATGTCCTGAGGGACCCAGTTAACTCTCTCCAATCCCAGTCCATGTTATTATCCTTCTTACACACGACGTGACAAATGAATGCCAATGGCTACAAGGGAATGTGAATAAAACTAATATTCCAAGATAGAATTAAGCCTCAGGTTGAAATTCTCTATGAAGTAAATGCTGTTTACTTGGTTTCTGCCCCCTATAGCACCAAAATTTTAAATTTAGCAATTTGGTAGAACTAGGGTAGTTTCTGTATGATGTCAACGTCAGAAAGTTACCTTGAGCAGGGGCAAAATGTTTCTTAACTTGGAAATTTACGACCATGGTTAAGCATATCTGAGAAAGACTGATTCCCCCATTTGATTAAAATAGAAAACAAGCAAACAAACAAAAATTTCTAGATAAATACAATATATGTATGCGTGTATAGACATATACCCACATATTACACATATACGTATATACATAGATATAGACATACAAATATAAAGACTAAATAAATTTCTTATACCGTGTTAATAGCATCTTATCATAAAGCCACAGAGTGTAGAGAAGAAAACAGTCTACATGCCTGTGTATTTGGCTGGTGGAGATCCTCTTTTGCAGGTTTCATTTACTCCTGTCCAATAAAATCTTGTCTGTAGTGTATGCTGGGATTACATTTTTTCCCTCCCTCCCTCCTTCCCTCTCCTCTTTCCTTCCTTCCTTCTCTCCCTTCTTTTTTCTTCCTCCTTCCCTTCTCCTTCTCTCCTTTCTTCCTTCCCTCCCATTTTCTTCCCCTCCCTTTTTCCTTTCCTTTCCTTTTTTCTTTCCTTTCTCTCCTGTCTTCCCTTCCTTTCCTTCCCTCCTTCCTTCCTCCCTTTCTCCCTTCTTTCTTCCCTCTCCCCCACCTTTCTTCCCTCTCTCTGTCTTTCTTTCTTCAGAGCCTGATCACTAAAGTATAATCACTGCGTATGTATTTTTTCACAGAGTGGACCTTACGTACCCATCTCTCACCAACCTGAGCCCACAGGTTCTACCAAATCTGAAATAAGACAAATTTGTGCTCATACTACTGCAGGCACTCTGAATTTTTCTTCTGCTCTGAATGGAGCTTTGTGCTTGAACAGTTATGTTCTTTGTCTCTTTTTTGAAGGATATGTGTTTTTTTGTTTGTTTGTTTGCAATTTTCTGAAGTCAAGATGCATTGCATACCATTCTCAGCACTCACAATGGTGGGACCAGCAAAGGGGATCTGAGAAGGGCAGCAACAATTCCTACCACCATCCATTCACTTAATCAATAATGTGATTCTAAGAGCAACATCCTTTAACACATGCTCCTTAATCCAATATCTTCAGGGTACATTTGAGTGTGAGAACTTATGAAAGTTTTAACCAAACCAGATTGATAGGCATAAAATAAAAAGAAATTAGTTTCTGACCTTTAATAGTAAAATTGAGCTTAGTTTTATTTCATTTGATAATAATTTCACAACCCATTTGGAGGAAAGATTCCTGTTCGTTAGTTAATAAATTAACTCTGAAGGCCTGGTAGTGTACCCAAGAGTGTGCAGATATTCTTCAGAAGTGATTTTTCTGTTGGAAACTTAGAATAGGATACTTGGAACACTCTAGTTTGGCTAATGGCAAGGGACCCACTTCTTTGATGAAGTCATTCAGATCTAGATAGTGTCACCATGAAAAAAAGTGATTCCTCCAATTTTTTACTATGAGGAAACCTATCCTTTGGACATCATGTTCTCTTCTTTTGAAGGAACATAATTTAAATAGTGGAGAAGAAACTGCCACTTCAGAGTTGTTTAAAAATGCTTTAACACTGTAATTTCTGTATAAAATGTCTATGCTTAAAAACAAATAAGGCCAGGGTAAGTGATACAACTCTGTAGCTTTGGAGTTGGTGAGATGAGAGATTTGCCTTTCATCTGTTTGGGAGCAAAAGATGAGCTGCCAAAATTAAACAATTTTTAATTTGTACTAAATATAAGAAAAGTAACCTATATTAACACATGTTAAATATAAGAAAAGTAACTTTGCTTATATTTCTCTTTTGGTAGACAAATTTTTATCAAGCACATCTACTGTTTTGATTAAATGTATCTGAAAACTCTCAAGTTATAGGTGCCACAGGAGAAAAAAATGACAAAATAATATTGATGCAAATACATGATGTAATTTTAGAAGACCAAAATCCTATGCCTTCAGAAGTAGGAAGTAAATGTCAAGCAGCATAGTCATTCTGCTAACCTCTTGGTATAGTATTCCTATTGGGTTAAACTTTCTTCTAGAGTAGCAAATTTTTATGCTTTTTGTTATGAAGACCTCTTTACACTCTTGAAGAATGTAAAACACAAAAAACACACAAGCAACACATTCCAATATCAGCCTTAGTGATGACATCATCACATGCTGTCACCTCTGAAAAGTCTACCACACACTTGAAAGAGGATGAAAATAAAAAGACAAATAATGCCTTAGTATTACTCAGAAAATAAGTTCTGTTCCTATAGACCCATTGAAAGAGTCACAGGTATTCTAGTGCCATATTCGTTTTATAAAGAAAGTCTAAGGGATTGACTAGAAGATAGGAATTGAGAGTTGTTCAATATTATATTCTTTTGCACTCAGTATAACAATATTGTAATTATTACAGAAGAAACTGATGTGCATTTGTTGGCAAATAATCTAAACATAATTTAATACATTGTTATATTAAATGTATTCATTTGCCTAATCCCAATACTCATATATTATATTTTTTTCTTGCTTAATTATTTCTTAATATGTTTATAGTAAAGCAAACAATTTAATCAAAGGTCATTTATTTAAATTAAAAAAATTCTATTATCCTATTTGAATACCTAATTTATATTTTTAATGTGAAATATGGATTTTGAGCAATCTGTATAAATACATACTATTTAAAGCCCTAAATTAAAACATACATAGTATGTTGAGTACATATCTGCTTGTACTATCAGGGTAACTTTCTGGAAGGCGTGACCTTTCAGATGTTTACTGTATTAATCATACAATTAAATGGTTGCAATTTAGTAGTTATTTTAAAGAACTTGCATTCTAATTAATAATCTAATGACTCATATATGTGTTTCTATCCTTAAAGACTCATTTTTACAAGACAAAATGGAAAAAGACAATAACTTTTCTATCAAGATTTGTATCTCTAGATGGTCTAGATAATTACAGAAAAATTCAGAGACATTTTGAAATGTCTTTTTCTTAAGTAGAAGAGACAGATTTAATTTAGGACTAGGACTGAAAGTCTGAATTCAGACAATACCCATCCTTAGCCAATATGTTACTCAGCAAATCCAGGTGATATGAAAGGAAGGGAAATTCATTTGGCAGAGTTCAAAGGATATTTATTTAAGCCACACCAAAAAAAAAAAAAAGTAATAGTTTCTAATGAAACTTCTGAGAAGAAAGTTCCAACGAAAGTGTGAACAAATATATTCCTTTAAGTCCTAGTCACAGACTATTGCAGTTTAAATCTGAGTCACAACCAGGTACAGAAGATGATAATTTGGAGGTCCAACAACTACCTACTTTTAAGGTTTTGGGAATTTTTTTTTTTTTTTTTTTTTTTTTTTTAGATAAAGCCAATATCTATTTTAGAAATTATCTAAAAGAATATAAGGCTTTGATACATCTTTCCTGAGTATATCAATTTAAGTTTATAGAATATTTAATGTAGTTGAATCTTTAATGAAATATGACACAATTATTTTGGAAAAAAATTGAGACGTATTACTCCCATATTAAATATGTGATGGATGTCAGTTAAGATCTAGCCGGGTGCGGTGGCTCACGCCTGTAATCCCAGCACTTTGGGAGGCCGAGATGGGCGGATCACGAGGTCAGGAGATCGAGACCATCCTGGCTAACATGGTGAAACCCCGTCTCTACTAAAACATACAAAAAACTAGCCAGGCGAGGTGGCGGGCGCCTGTAGTCCCAGCTACTCGGGAGGCTGAGGCAGGAGAATGGCGTAAACCTGGGAGGTGGAGCTTGCAGTGAGCGAGCTGAGATCCGGCCACTGCCCTCCAGCCCAGGTGACAGAGCCAGACTCCGTCTCAGGGAAAAAAAAAAAAAAAAGATCTAGCTAGAATCATATTGTTTTTAGAATTTACAAATCTCTTTGTCATACATTTTCATTGAGACTCACACTTTCACTGAAATGTAGGTATTAATGCCATCAACCCTATTTTAGGTTTTAGGAGACAGGCTAAGGAAAAAAGAGTGACTTGCTATAGGTCGTACAGAGATAGGACTCAGGTCTTCTGAGTCTTAGTATAATATTTTTCCATCACACCACAGGTTTGTCTAGATGGAGTGACCAACATACCATTCTTTCTGGTTTCCTTATCCCCTTAGGAAATAAGAGATTAAACCTTGTTTAACTTCATTAGTAACCTTATCAAAACCTATAACCTAAGAAGTCAAAAAAAGACTATCTCACCATCTCTCCCCTGAATACCTCTTGTTTATTTGCTAGTGAGTAAAATACGTTGTTTGCAGCAAATTTTTTTTTCCATAACTAGACATCAAAATTTAAAATTGAAAAAAAAATGTGGTAGAAAAGTAAGATGGCATATCTTCACATTACAAGAAAATAAGTAAATAAAAATAAATCTGCCAGAGTAATTCCTTGATAATAGGATAGTAGGAGAAACACAGTTTCAGCCAGAAGACTACGCCCTTCCGTTATGCCATACTTTCCTGGCTGAATTAAGAGTATCTCTCATCCCCTGGTGAGAACCTGCCTGAGCTAGCTTAAGATTTTTATCATTCAGGAAAATTCCATTTGGAAGTGAGACTCTCTAGATAACTTGGAGACACCCATAACACACCATCGTACGTGCAGATAACCTTCCAAGATATTATTTAGTGCTCAGACAGACTGCTTTTATCAGTTTAAGCCATATGAAATTGCCATTGTTTTGGGGTCAAACCAGTTTGATAATTTCATATGGTGCATCTCAGACTTCACTTGTATAAGAAAGCAAGATACTTTCATTAAGAGTATGAGCTTTAGAGTCTAAAGATCTTTATTTATATGGAAGGATTTGCTCATACTAATTAGGGAAGATTAATTAACTCTCAAACGGACATGATTATAATTGAGGTAGGGCCTATAGAGTTGCTATGAGGATTAACTGAAACTACAAATATACAGAGTCTAGTACAATATGGTATCAGATTGCTATTCAACAAATAATGGATATTATAGGGCTAATATTGTTGCTGAGGTCCTGTATTCTAACTGTGAACCCTATCTAGCTGTTGTACCCAGAAAGACTCGCTATTTACTTCTGATAAACTTGGACTACACCTCATTTTTGAGCCTATTACTGTCATGGTTAGCCTTATAGTCTCTTTCATACATGGTTTTTTGAGGTCATGTATCTAAGTGAACCCAGTTAGTGCTAATAATAGAATTTGGCCATGAAGCCTGTACCTGTTAATGCCAAGAAATCTCTGTGATTTGGACGATAGAGCATCTTTAGCACTTGGATATATTTACACACAAGTTTTTGAGTCATTCAGAGATTTCATTTTTAATTCATATGTGGAGAATATTTTAGTATTTATAATAAAATCAGGTACAAAATATAATATGTATTACTTCTAATATTTCACTACTATTTACTCTTGGCTCCAGGCAATCAAGAATCTTTAATTTGTTACTCTGTTTTCTCAGATATTCTTTTAAAACTATTCCTTTGAACTTATAAGAAGCTATTACTTCTCTCAGCCATTGGCCTTTCACACTTTTGCTCTTTCTAACCACTGTGTGCCAGAGATTGCAAATTCTTTGAGTTCAGGCTTTGTATTATTTACCTTTGCATGTGACTAGTACATAGACTTGTACGTTACAAGACCCCCAACAATATATTATAAATAGAAACAATTGGAAAATTCAGATAATAAGCAGATAATTACAAAAATGTGTTTGCAAAATTATAGTTGGAAATTGGAACACTTGAAAAGTGTTTTTTTTTAAATTTTTTTAATATTAATAGTGAGCCACATATTGGAGATGATTTAAGACTTGCAGACCAACCATGACTACCTATTGACCCACACTGTAGCTGAAATAATACTACCAGAAAAAAATTCTACCACTGAGTCGCAATGACACTTCAATCCCCTATTTGATGTTAGACTCTCTTGCCTCTAAGTCATGATCTTTTTGATGTGTGGGGATATGGAGTGTTGCTTGGGTTGCTGAAAATAAAGTTTGCAATGGCCAAGGAGACCTGGTTGTACCAAGGGAAGACTTTTGCAAAAGGAAAATTCTTCAAGTTTTGATGTCCATATTTGCATTTACAAGGGGCTGAACAAGAAGGTAGCCACTAGCTACATAAGGGTGTATACATTAAAATTTCAATTAATTAAAAATTCATTTCCTCAGCCATACTAAACATATTTCCAGTACTTGATAGTCCCATGAAGATGACACCTAGAAAACTGGACAGCAGATATTTTCATGTCAGAATGTCTTATTGGACAGCACTAGTCCAAACAATTGATGGAGAAGATCATTTGGGTGTAGAGAGGCAGGTTGTAATTTATAACTCATTATCAGGAAGGGTAAGTACACGGCTGTCATGATCTCAGAAATGCCTTGGCAATTCTCAGCTGTTTGATGCATTAACACACCTCTTTCACCTGGAAACGGAATTCCAGCTCTTTCTACTGAGATACACACTCACACATGCACACACACGCACACTTTTTTTTTCAACAAGGAAACACGAATCTTTTTTTCTAAATTGAACGATTATCATTAAAATAATTTTTCCTCATGTATTTTGTCTTTACATTCTCTGCAATATCTTGCTGATCAGATTATAGAATTTCTATTACATACAAAGTATTTTTGTAGTTTTATCAATCAACCAACCAAAAAATGAAACTAAAACAAAATTACAAGATAAAATTCAGACCTTTAGGTGATGTTTTTATTTAAAAGGCTGTCCAATCTGGGAAATAATGCATAACTAGCTTATTATTATCTTGGCTTCTCAAGATGCACGTATAAATTTTGACTTTTAGCAAATTCCCTCTGCTGTTATTACCACGATCACTATGAAGAAAAACATATCACAATTTAAAATACCAAAATACGAAAAATAGAAAGTTTGCCATCAAAAACAAAGATCCAATATTGATTTTATTTTTTCAGGGAAAATATTTCCGAAGGCTTAAGTCTTTACTACTGACACATTTGAAAATCAAGACAAGGGAAAACCCCTACCCTTTTATTTAGCTCATATTTTTCATCTGTATATGGAACTTTTCAAGTAAGAAGATATTGTGTCCTGTGAGTGACCTTAGTGTTCGGGTAAATTACTTTCTTTCTATGAAGAGTCTAAAACATGCATATAAATAGGAATGTGCATAAACTTGCAAAGATATTAATGGCATTCTGCATTTTCCATAAAAAGTTCTGTATGCCTCAGGCTAAATGTCTAGCTGTATTTCATCCTAAGATTAATAGAACTTCATGAAATATTTAGACTTTCATAATATGGCTTTTACATAATTTTTCAAGACAGTCAGAACTTTTTGACCGTTTAAATGTTTTTACCTAAAACAGAGCAATCATCTGGCATTTGGTTTACAACATGAATTCTTTGTCCAGATCTCTCTTTGGAGTGGCTGCTTTGGTCTTCTTCCTGGTTGATTAGACATAGATCTCTCTGATCTGACCTCAGATAACGTCTGTGCTTAGAACTCTCATCTCTCAAATGTTGTGCCTTGATCATCAATCATGTTTGAAAATATTAATATAGCAATGTCCAACTCAACTCAGCTGATAATTCAGTCATCCGGGACACAACAAAAACAAATCAGCACATAACTGGACCTAAAGCTGAGTACACAGTTTGTTTTTGATGGTGGTAGTGGTGATGCTTAAATACACGTGTGTGTATATGTCTGTGTATATTTTATCACATACATACACACACACACAAACACACACATGGATTTAACTGGCTATCACATATCTTAAAAATTCAGTTAGTTCTAGCATTTCTCCCATCTAAGCCAACTAAATAAAATTTTTCTAAATATTACCACTTACTGCTAGAAAATTCCCTTTAGTTTAAATTATCTAGACATTAAAGAGAGGGAGGAAAGAGTTTATTTTACTACAAAATAATTCTCCAGCCTTCAAGGAGCATTAAAGCAAAAACATATTAAAATATTGAGTTTCTAAGAGATGCTACGAATTTTTTGGTCTTATCTCAATCCATCACAAATCCCTTTTTAAACAATGGTCTGGTAGAAAGACTCCCAGCGTTTGAATGAATTGGGCCATTGCAGAAACTCAGCACCTTACAAAGCATTTCCTTCCTTTTCTCCTCTCTTCTTCCCTTCCTCCCTTCTTTTCTTTCTCATAGATTAAATAATTAGAATTTAGGACCTATTACCTTTTTTTCCCATTAAGAATCAACCTCACAGCTACACCTATTTGTTAATTCTAAATCATTGTTTTCTGGAGCTAAACAGATCTAGTGACTTTTCATGTAACTATTCTTAAAATATATATATACACATATATACTTATACTTCTATAGGTATATTTCTATTATATTACACTTACATATGTATGAATATAATTTTATATATACACATAAACACACACACACACACACACAAACATACATATTTTTTCCTCTCCTCTAAATATCACTCCCCATCCCAGATGATTAATTCAAAATATCAATACCAATCTGACATTGAACCCTGTGCCACCAGAGGCAATGAGTTACCTGTGTTTGAACATTAAACACTATTGAACAAACATTAAATTCTGAACAACACTGAACCTTAGGAGGCTCAAGCTTCACATTAGGGTTTTAGGTAGACTGTCACCATATTTCATTTAAATCCTAACTTTCCATAATTGTAAAATAATCAAGTAACATAATTTTATCCACTTCCCCAATAACTAGAGATACATTTACATAATTACTCTCAGTGTATCAAAGTATTTACTTAATAGGCTATTTCCAAGGGATACATGAAATAATCTATGCAAAGCATGTAGCACATTTCTTGATATATGGTAAGTGCTATAATTTTTATCAATTACTCTTGTGTTATTATATATAAACTAAACTCTAAGCAGTAGAGCTCTATGACACTTTCTAATTTATTTGTGTATCTGAAATACATGTTATCGTGATTTCTGGCTATTGTGTTTTTTCTTGACTCGTTGAAATGGGATATGAATAGAAATGCTGTCATCTCACAGTAGTGAGAAAATCATCCCAATTTTAATGATAGACAGCAGATGAATCACTACTTAATGGCATGATCAAACAGACCTGGAAATACCAGTCACTCCCATTGCAGCCCATGGATTTATCTGTTTATGGCTGGAAATAATACACACATTGTTCTTGAAACCACTCTATTACCACAAAATATCATTATTGACTAGACAGACTAATCCTTCTCAATATGTGTGCCTTGGCTTGAATGGCAGGGAAAATAATACAAAATTTAATAAGTAATAATTTTAAATTAAAGGAGCAGAAACAGAAATTCATTTCATGGTTTTATCTGGTTAATATTAAGCACTGGCATGGTCTTTATAAAATTAGCCTATTTCTTTAATTTATATCCTTTAATTATAATTTTTAAAAGATAAGATGTAAACCATTTACATTTTAGAAGCATTCTATTTGACATTGTATATTAACTTGCATTCATGTGAGTAACATTAAATTGGATATGAAATATCAGTTTTTAAGGAAATAGTATTTTAAAATGCATAAAAGTAGGTAATGAAATGCAATGTAGCAGCCAATATACATAGAGAACTTACTATATGTGAGGCAATGTGCCTAGCATTTTGCACAGATTCTTTCAAATTCCTCTGAAAATATCCCTGTAAGGTAAGGGTTGTTTATATAGACAGTAACAAGTAAATTTTTGTCTAGTTATTTTGGGGTACCATACTCTTAACTGATAATCTTACAATGATGGAAAATAAGATGTAAACAAAATATGAATGTCATCTACTTAAAATCCTACGATGAGGCCTGCACTATCTGTGTACTGCCCCTACTAAGCACTGTTCAAATGTGGCATTCAGGCACGGCGACTCATTGCCTCTGGGTATGGCCCACTCTATTTCTAAATAGTTCTAGCCATTAGACAACTGGGGCCAACCAAAGGGAAATCAATTTTGGAGCAATTTCGGGAAGTGTTTTCTATTCTCTAGAGATAGGACAGAAACAAATTAGAAAAAAATATCAGGAAACATGGACTGTGCCCTGCCTCACTATCCAAGACTTCTTTTTAACCAGACAAATCTTCCCAGTCCTTCAGAATTGTTCTGCATCTGATCTATGTCAGGTCCCATCAGCATTCTAGCAGTGCTCTTGTGAGTCCACTCTGGATTACCTACCTCTCTTTCTCTTAAAGATCAATACTGAGAAGAGCCCAGTTGTCAGTTACACAGACTTTCAATTTGACTGCCTAATTTCTTGTTCTCGCTCTCTCTCTTAACCCTTGTGAGTGTAGCAACTTTCTTAAACTTCTCTGTTCCTCATCTATATAGGAAGGGTTATAATAGTGTTCCCCTCTGGACTTGCTGTGAGGTTTCAATGAAATAATCTTTGTAAAGTTTCTAGCACAGTTTTTAGCACATAAAGAATACTCAGCTAATGCTTTGTATTATTAATGTTATTAATATCAACTGTAATCAGTTTCAAGACTTGATCTTCCCATAATATGGTGGTAATTTACAATAATTCTTCTAATGTGTTTAAAATGGAGTTTGTTTTTGACAGCAATATGAATGGTGATTAAAATTATGTGTGTGTGTATATATATATATACTGTGTACACACACATAAGTACATATATGTGTATATGCATATATAATACATATGTAAATATGTAATTTATCCACAAACACCTAAAACACTAGTAGTTAAAAAACCATTTTCAAACATATCACTAAGTATTTCTACCTTACCTAGATCTAGATTTCAAATAGAGTTAGAAATTAACTTATGCAGTTGATAAACATTTATTGAAGGAATGAACTGTAAAGTAATATGCTTCTCCAGTCAGAAAGTTTTTCTCGTGCTATACATTCAATCAAATTGATAGGTGACCTTGATTTTACTTCTTCAAAGTCTCTTGAATTAATTCCTTCCTTTATTTTATCATAACTGTTGTGAACTCAACTTTCATTATATCTAACACGTAATCTAGGAAAACCTGAAAATCTGCTCCTTTCTCCTCAACTTACATCCAGGTCATTCCATGCTACTTGAATAATTTTTCTTAAATGTCAGTTGGATGATTTATCACCCACTTATCAAGAACACACAAGCATTCACTATTGCTGGTTAGTTACCCTCAATCTGGCCTTCCTCAGACAGTTCAAGTTATCTTTCCAGGGTCAGTCTCTCCTATTTTTTTAAATGTATACCTCAATCACTAGACCACATGTCCTCCTTGCTACTCTTTAAAGACAATGTTCATTTTGCACTGCATTTGTATTTGTTCATGTAGGCTAGTGTTTTCCTCCCACCTCATCTTCATTTTTTGCAACTCTTCCAAGTCTCATCTCAACACCACTTCATCCATAAAGTATCTCTGATCCTCCCATTCAACACAACCTCCTGAGACATGAAACTCCAATGAACTTTGTTTGAACTATTTTAGGGCCGTTATCTCACATAATCATGTATCCTAGTTATTCTTGCACTTGTGTTATTAAGCACAGATAGAGGGTTTTTCCTAGTAGCCCCTCGCAATAGTTAGCCAAATTTCTCAAAAATCATATGAGCTCAAGAAACGTCTGTTAAGCTGGAAGTTTGATGGATCCTAAAATAGGCATTCATGTTACATTTTTGAAATTTATATTTTTAGAGAAAATATACCTTACTGTTTTTCTCTATTATAAAGATAGACTGTGATAAATAAATACTTTAGAAAAGAAACTTTGAAGAAATAACAGAAAAGCCCTCTGAGTATAAATCTATTTTGTAAATGATTTTGAAACGTCTTACTTTTTATATCTCATTGACATATCGAAATATTCAAAACACCATTTACCTCATTTGCTTTAACACAGTTCCACAAAATATAAGAAAAAAAAGCTCACAATAGAAAAGAAAAACAAAATTACTGTCCTGGTTGGTACTACTTTGCTTGAAGATCCAGTGAAGTTTCACCCAGGATTTTTTTCATATTTTGTGAGTTTCACCAGCCACATAATCATAGCTTTAAACACATGATAAACACAAACTAATACAAGGAACTAGCTGGGGATTCTTGGGACCTGCACACAGAAAATTCCCATGTTAGAATTAGACCCACTGACTGAACATCTTGCTACAGTGAATGGCTATTTATTGCTCATTCAGTAATCCTCAGCTGGCCTGTGAAGTAAGGACTCACTTGTCTTTTCAGGACTGGGAAGAAAAGAGAAACTGTGGTTTTGTTAAGTGCTGCAGGAAATATTCAGTCTTTTCTCTTCCTCCACTGCTTAGAAAAGAGCATGTATTGGCCTGGCGCGGTGGCTCACGCCTGTAATCCCAGCACTTTGGGAGGCCGAGGTAGGTGGATCACAAGTCAGGAGTTTGAGACTAGCCTGACCAACATGGTGAAACCACGTCTGTACTAAAAATACAAAAATTAGCTGGGCGTGGTGGCATGCACCTGTAATCCCAGCTATTTGGGAGGCTGAGGCAGGAGACTCTTGACCAAGGGGCGGAACTTTCAGTGAGCTGAGACGGCACCATTGCACTCCAGCCTGGGTGACAGAGTGCGACTCCATCTCAAAAAAAAAAAAAAAAAAAAAGCATGTATTGAAACTTACTGAGATGAGGTTAAATATCAAGAAGATGGTCATCGCAATAATTTTTGTCTGATGCAAGAGGTAGAGCTTCAAAAACTTTCTCAGTGGTAAAAAATGATTTACTATCCCATTATTGTTATTTTTTCTGTTTTTATGTCAGCAAAATACAATCTTTGGTTGTTACTGAGTCAGTATAGACTGGTGCCTTAACACATAAATACCGTAAGAAATATTAGATAGCACCACTGATACCACTAATGGTATTATGGAGTAGTCAGTGACTTCCGAGCAGTGGGAGGCGAGACTCTGCCTTCCGTCTCCCATCTTGGCACAATATAAACCTACAAGGGATATTTGGCAATGTCTGGAGAAAGTTGTGGCTGTTACAACTGGGGCAATGCTACTTAATTCTAGAGGTAGAAGCCAGAGATGCTATTAAACATCCTACAATGCACAGTTACCCAACACAAGGAATTTTAGGCCCCAGATGTTAATAATGACACATGAAATTGCCATATACAACAAGGATTTTAGAATTAGACTGTCAACGTCTCACCCCACCTAAACCTCCAGCTCTACTACATTATTCCTGTGGACAGGAATAATGTATTTGGACAATGTATTCAACTTCCCAAGGTATGATTTTCAAAATCTAGAAAATGAGGAAAATTATATCCCAAAGTCTGTTTTGATAACTAAGTTGAGTAATTAATTTTGTATTTAATGCATTTAGTACAATTCCTGGAACATAAAGTTCAATAATGCCGTGTAAAAATGATATATGCCATAGTCTGAATGATTGTGTTGCTCCAAAATTCTTACATTGAAATTCTAACCCCTACAATGATAGCATTAGGAGGTGGGGCCTTTGGGAGCCAGAAAATTAGCTTGAAAGCACATTAGAGACAAGTGGCGGGGTGGACCAAATATGACTGGGTAATCTCATGAATAGGATTTGTGGCCTTATAAAAGAGGTCCCAGAGAGATGCTTCTCCCCTTCCACTATGTGAGGAATAGCAAGAAGGTATTATCTGTGAACCAGAAAGCAGATCCTGACCAGACACTGAATCTGCCAGCACCTTAATCTGAGACTTCCCAGCCTCCAGAACAGTGAGATACACATTTCTGTTATTCATAAGCTATCCAGTTTGTGGTATTTTTTATAGCAGTCTAAATGAACTAAGACAATATGCTTTTAAATGATTTAGATATTTATGGTAGGATTCCTATAATTGCATATCTTGACATTGCATTTCCTGAATAACTGTGTATAATATAAAAATCAAAGTACCACACTCATCTACCAGTCAAGCTGGGTTTGTCTGACTCATTCTTTGGTCCCTCACCTCCTTCTTGATTTGGGGGGACATTCTTCTATGCAATTCGGGTTTTTCCTGTAACCAGGTCTTAGTTTTAATTTGGGCCACTCTGACTGCTATGCTTATCTGGTGCTTGATTTCAATGAATAAATTCTAAGAAAGGTAGATGCATATTCATCATTCTTTTAAGTAAATTTGCAAAATATAACTTTTGATTTTCAAGCTGAACTAAAAGATGTAAAATTTAAAAGGACAGAAATGGCACAAACGCGTGTAGCAAAATATCTGAGCCTCCTAAAACAAAACCAAATAAAAATATGCATTCTCTAAAATTTTGCATATTTCTCTGACTTCCTTATCCTCTACTCCAGTGGTATAAAATTTCATTTAGTGCCCATTGGGGTGCTCTTGGCACTAAAATATCACTATTGCCAAAGTCCTTTCTTATTTTCTAGGGCAGAACCAATCAGACATTTCTAAAGCTGCCTCCCTTCAAACTTCATTATGACCTCCTCAGCTCTCTAGGTGTGGTTTATCTTGCCTCTCTGGAGGTAAATTCTCTCACCTTAGCTAACTCGGCAACTTAGCAACTACACCCCCGATGTGGGCTTTTTCTCTTTTGGCTGTTAATATAGGAGGTAATTATCTGATATGGTTGTCTTTGAGACCCCCCACAGATCTCATCTTAAATTGTAGCTCCCACAATTCCCATGTGTTGTGGGAGGGACCTGGTGGGAGATAACTGAATCATGGGGGTGGTTTTCTCCATACTATTCTCTTGGTAGTAAGTAAATCTCACGCGATCTGATGGTTACAAGGGGTTTCTGTTTTTGCTTCTCTCTCATTCTCTCTTGCAGCTGCCATGTAAGAAGTGCCTTTCACCTTCCACCATGACTGTGAGGCCTCCCCAGCCACATGGAACTGTGAGTCCATTAAATCTTTCTTTTCCCCCCCCCGTCTTGGGCCTGTCTTTATCAGCAACATGAAAATGGACTGATACATTATCCTTGACCCAAAGTTTTATCACATTCCTCATCCAAAATTTTATCAGTAACACTCCCCTTTTCTGTTATTACTACATACATAATCCTGACACAAACAGAGAGATTCGCCATTATTTGAAATCATATGAGAAATGTTTAATGTTTTTGAACCATGCTTAGAAAGAAAAGCCGTCAACGTTTAATACATACATCCATAATGTGAACAGAGTACTCAGTCTGTATTGGGGTAGAGGGTAAAAAAGTAAGAGGAAATCCTGGGCCCTGCTCTTGAAATCCATAGCTTTGAATTAAGGTGATAGGAAATGTATACCAATGCGAACAACGCGGATGTTGTATGGTTGTTTCTTGTGGTAGTGAGAGTAGTTTCAAAACTGGGAGCTGCTATCATAAGCATTATGATAATATGTGAAACCAGCTATACAAGAACCCAAAATATGAAGTCATATACTCAGGGGTGTCAAGGACCACAGATGAATGAGAAAATAATTCATAGGGGAAGTTAGCCTTAGCAGACGTATTTATACATGGTTGAGGCAAGAAAGTTTGGTGCTGAAGGGCTCCTGTCCATGGCAGGGTTACTATTCCACCCCTAAGGCAGCCTGGGCTCTCCATCTTCCCTGCCTGGGTTAGTGCAACATGAAAGGTACAAAAATTAGAAACAGAGCTGGATGAGATCTTGGTGTAGATGGGGAAAAAGTAACTTTTTAATGTTTGAAGTTTAGAATATGGCTGGAAGTTGAAAGGAAATTGAAGTAAGCTAGTAGTGAAAAAGTGAAGTAGACGATTGACAAAGTGATAACTAGGAATTTTTATTTCATTTGTTGAAGGTTTTTATATTATACTGTGCCTGATATGATCAAAATGTTTGAAGGAAGACTTCTAGATCTGTGAGTTGACGCTGTTTATGCTGTCATTAAGAATATCTATTCCAACATACAGATTAAGATAAAAGAATAAAGTAGCTTGGACTATTTCAGAGTTTCTTCAAAATGAGAAAAGTAACGATTCCATATAAAGGGTGCTGAAACACCCGAAATACGCATAGGTGAGTTGTGGGAAGTAGAAAAAATACAATCAAAGAAAATTCCTGAAGTATATTTTTGGGGGGAGTCGTGGTAATAATAACATATTTTGATGTATTTTTCTAGCATCTGCAAAGTCAGTTTTACTCTTCTTAAGTTCTTTAAATTCTCCTTTTAGTCTCCTTAATGTGATCCTTCTGTATGTGTGAGTCTAATCCTGACCAATCAACTCACATGAAACCAATTCACAGAGTCTCTGGCTAAATGGAGCCTGTAACCAGGAACAATTTTCCTACCTCTCAGGTTGAACACATGCCTCATTCATTCCACAAAGGACCCTGTGTCTGACAGGCACTGCTTTAGGCACTTGGGATATGTGAATGCATGAGTATACAAAACTAAAAAACAAACAAACACGCAAAAAGACCAAAGCAACCTTGACTTCACAAAGTTTGTGTGCTAGTGAGGGGTGGCCACAATAAACTACAAGAAAGTCAAATTACATAGCAACTTAGAAAATGATAAAGACTGTAGAAAAATAGAAATAGCAAAGGAGATTGGGTACAAGGGCTGGAGAGAGGGTTGGAATTTCAAATGGTGTGGTCCCATTAGGTCTTATAGCAGTGATCTTTAAGTAAAACTTAGCACATTTTATGGACTGCCAAATATATTTTAGCTGCATGGAATACATAGTGAAGAAAATAGTCTAAGACTCCACTGTTTAAATTCTAGTGTGGGGGGTTGAGGGAGCAGTCAATAACAGTAAAGAATTATGTAATGTATCAGGTAATGGGAATGTCAAGAGGATAGTGATCGGAATGAGGTGCTCTGTCTGGTAATGTGGACTGTGAGGCTTTTTATAAGGTGGGTTTTGAGCAACAAAACCTAATTCATATAATTCCTCAGCATGGGACCCATAGAAATAGAAATTAGATACTCCAGCAATTCATATGTTCTAACACTTCATTGGGGAAAGCAATCCCAAGGATGGGGGTTGAAGATGAATGGAGGTAAGGTAGCCAAGGAGAGCAAGGGAATAAAAATGGTTGTCTCTGATCTGGCTGCCACTTGTGATAAGAGAACAGCAGGGCATAAATCTTTTAGGAAGATTTTCTAAGACGCTGGCATTCCTGGGCTCTCCACTGGGAAAGAAGGGGCAAGCACTTATGTGCTGGTCAAGGGTCTCCTTTGTGAAAGTTGCACCCTACAGGGCGTTCATTTCCCAGCATTTCTGGACTGCTCTTGTGCAGGTTCTGAGCTGATCCCTGGTGTATCAAGCCTTAGCTACACCGGAGAAGCTCTTGGGTAGAAAATAAGAGGATTCCATGGAGTATAGGCATGATGTAACACACTGTGCATGGTGCCCATGCGAAGTTGAGAGGTAAACTTGCAAGCTCCATGGCCTCAAAGGTGGCTGAGTGGCCTGTGGTGCAAAAGTCCCCAGGTGAATGAAGCTTAGCAGACCTGATGCCGTGCATAACAGGAAAAGTGCTTTACAGACATTAACTAATTTAATGCCAATAACAATCCTATGCTGTCAATGCTATTTTCATCCCCATTTAACAGAAGAAGAGCCTAAAGCATAAAGATGTTAAATAACTTGCCTAGAGTCACACAACTAGTGGCTGTCAGGATTCAAACAGGCCTCTGGCCTCCAGAAACATGCTCCTTAACCTTGTGAGTACCATTCTTACTCCACAAGCTCAATTGTTTTTAATTAATGGTGAAAACATTCTCTTAAATATTGTAATAGTTTTCTGTAAATTATGATTTCCAGTATTGCTTCATTTATTACAGAATCAGTTCATTTTAACTAAATTCTAAAGTAATGATATTTAATAGTCATAGAAGGAATCACCGAGAAAGCAGTAAGGAATGGAAGAGGAAAATGTGCATAAATAGTACCTAGAAGGGAGCCTATTTTTATTTGATTTGATTTATTTTTTGAAAGGAAAGAGGACTTTCACCTAAATACATTTTCTGATATGTTATTTCCACTCCATCAGATGAAGAAAACTGAATTAAAATTTTTGAATTACTACAGTGGGTTATCTTGATGTAACTGTTAAAATTACCTATTTCAGTCTGTGTGTTAAAGTAAAAGAAAACCATAGTATACAAGGGGTTTGAATATCTTTTGTATATTATGAACAATTTGAACTCCATTTGCTTTGAGTGTTTCAGTTCCAAGCACCAGTTATCTGAGGAATGATAGAAAGAACAGACTTAAATTCAACACGTCAGTATGAAATTCTGCAGCCCTGGTAGAGAGGATGAAAGAACAATTGGTAATAGGTTCTGTTATCTTCTCAGTCTCTGTTCTGTTTGGGGATATTATCCATTTAAGTGAAGTCATTCCAAAGCACTGAGAACAAAATGTCTCTAATTTCACTCATTTTGAGAGATATTTGGTTAACATTTTACGTATGCATGTATATCACACAGACACATACACTCACACACACACAGCCCTTCACAGTTGTGTATAGAACTTAGGGTTTCTCTCCCAATATTAGCCTAGTCTGCATAGCCAGCAACTTTCTTCTCTTGAGGAGGGTTGTAAAAGGATAATTTAAAAGTGCTTTTTCTAATGGAGAAGTGAATCAGACAAAGTAATTGTAAACAAGATGTGCCATTTTTCTTGACGAAATATCTATGACAGTCCTGGTTTAACTCGTCTTTTTGATTCAGTCTTGATGTGGTTTGTCCTCTTGTTTGCACTCAGCACTTTGTGCAAAGAGAAATCAACACCTTTTCAAAAGCAACAAGAAAAGTGGTAGTTACAATATTTTGGCCTTCATTTTTACTGTTGATTAAATGTGATTGTGGTTTCTTTCCTACTGAAGAACACCTAAATTCTGTCTCCCAGATAAAACAGAGAAGGATGCATCTTTCTGTGCAATGTCACTTTTGGATCAATGAACATTAGTTATGCTGTTTATTTCATCCAGAGGAACCAGAGATAAAATGTCACCCAAAGACTTCTGATTTCTTGTCCCATAGACCCATGCTTTATCAGAATAGACATGTGGCTGACAAGGGCAATTTTTAAAATAAGTTCTAAAGGAGAAACTTTCCTGAAGTTCTACATTTACTTCTGCTTTTAAAATTACTAGCTACTGTCAAAGATGCTGAACTTTTATCTAGCCACTTCAATTGAAACGGTTGGTATCCAGAAAAATACTGATTTTAGTCAATGAACAATGTTCACACAATAAAATAACAGAGAAAAAATGATACTTGGGGAAAATAAAAATTAGTTTACTTATTGTCCTTTTGTTCATAAAACAGTATAATTAAACTCAGTAAGTTAAAAGTAGCATAATTAAGAACTACATGAGAGCCATAAAAATATTTGCATATTCATTCAGAAGTTCTAACCACTGAATTCTGTGTTATTTTGTGGGACATAGCAGTTTCTTAAGATTTTCATATTCAAGTTGTAGCCATGATTAATATCTTCTCATGAACATACTGACATCAGTTACTCTTTCCATATCCCCTAGAAGAGTTGTCATATCGGGTAGATTCTATTGGATAAATAATTCACAATGCTGTCTTGTTTCATCGGTGACACTCCCCTCGTTTAACTAATGACCATTTATCCTTACCCTTTATCTCATTATCTCCTAATAGATTATCTATCCTCCACAACATTACCAAGGTTGATTTATTTGCACACAGATTTGTTGATTTCAGTGGCTCACTATCACCTACAGGGGAAGCCAGAATGCCTACAAGCCTCCCTCCATATCTTAACCTCCCTTATCACTACCTGGTACCTGGCAACACACATATACTACAGATTTCCTGAACACCTCAAGCCCTTGCTCTTCTGTGCCTTAGCTCTTTCTCTCCCTTCTATTGGGAATACACTCCGCCTGCTCTTTCTGCCTCTCAACATTCTTACCCTTCATTGTATATACCATTGGCCTCTGAATGTTTTCTGGTCTCCCTAAAGAATCAGTCGTGAACTTCTATGTGCTTCTGTAGAACATGCTCTACTTCTCTGTGGTGTGTGGGTCATGTAAACTACTTGAGGTTGTCAGTGACTCGTTCATTCACTCAGCTTCTAATTAACAACAACTCACTTTGTGCCAGGCACTCTGCTTCATGCCGCGTATGCAGCCTGTGTATACGTCAAACACAGTCTCTCCATTATCAAGGACAAGTGGATCTCAATCTCAGCATCCATACTGACCACTTAGAACACTTAACAAAAATGCAGATTCCTGAGCTACACCACCCGGATATTTTGACCCAGAAGCTTAGAGTGTAATGCAACAATGTGCTCTAGGGGATGATGATCGATTTGGCTCCCTTATATGATGTGAGAGACAATATGGTACACTTTGTACCCTACTAGGCAAAAGAGATAACTTTTAACTTCCATTCTATTTTATTCTTCTAATTTTGTAAACTCCTGTATTCACAGCAGGCAAGCTAGTGCTTGGTGCTTTTTATGTGCTCAGTAAATATTTTCGAATGGATGCATGACTCTCTCATAGAATTTATAATCTAGCGAAGAATATGGAAGATTACAAAGGCACTTCTAATACTACATGCCATGGTTCAGGAATGATGGTGCTGTCCTAGAAGAGGATATCTAATTATGGTTTTTCAATTAGAAAGTCTTCTCAGGAAAAGAGATAGGGCAACTGCTACCCAAAGAATAAGTATGTTACCGATAAAATAGTTGATATGGAAGAATGCCAGGCAAAAAGAAGTGCCGGCTCAGTATGTGGAGAGCATGACCTACTGATAGTGAAAAGGTGAGGTGTCCCTAATATATTATATTATAACTGTATTATGATACAGTTATAATAAATGTGTGCCAAATGCACAAATGATCTGTGTATTGTTGATCTATGTGTTAGATATCCCACACAATAGCTGGCAAATGGGAAGTGCTAAATAACTACTTATTAAATGAATAAACACTGTTCTCTCATAATCACTACATTTTAACTGAGATTGTAATTGCTATTTTCTAAAACAAATATGCACAAAAAAGCACATATTTCTTCATTTTCTCTCAGTGTGGCTTCTCGCACATTTGAATGCCTCCAAGACCAGTTTTTCTATAAAGGAATGTTTACAATTAAAAAAATAACACTTTTGTCCTTAACTTATTTGTGTCATTCTATGGCAAAAACAACTTTTCTGGTTATCAGCTCTCCAGAAAATTCCATTTTAATTGTAATGTATTGTTTATAGTAAAAGAGATTTGGAATTTTTTTATGAATTAGTTAATTAAAGATATGTGATCTAGTTGAGATGACAGTATTTTTTTCCTTTTATGTACTATTGGGAACTTCTAATAACACTTTCAGTCAAATGCAGTTATTTAAATCACATCATTATATACACTCACTAAGTTACCAAATTATAAATTCAAAGTCCGTGTTCTAGAACTGCCAGGCATTCTACTAGGAAGAATAAATATTAACAGTGATTTTCTTTCGTAAGTCAATTCCTGTGTTGCTGCCTAGCAATGCAAAACACTTACTTCCTCTAGTGGCTAGTCATGTTGCCTACAAAAGAAGAATTTCTTTTTCTTCTGGGCTTTTAGATATTATCTAAGAAAAAAAGCACAATTTAAAAGAAGTACTCTTCTTAATTTAAAAAAAAAAGCTTTGAAATCAGTAGAAGATTCTATAAAAGTATAAAAGAGAAACTGCTATTAATATTTTTAAGAGTAAAATAAAGTACTACAGCCTATCATGAGTGTAAAATTAATGAGTCAAATATGTTTCAGTCCTACACAGTCCTTGACACATAGTAGGCATATATAATTTATCTCCCTAGTTAGAGGTTTATATAGAGTGGGGTTTCAAATATTTATTAAAATTGTAGGGCTAAGGGGGCATTTTATCAGATTCAATCATAATAACACAATGTGATACTAAGATACGAATGACAAATAACTCAGAATAATCCAATTAAGAATTCTGAAAAATACAGCTGTGTGTATCAGAATTAACAAAATACCAAAATGACATTTCAAAAATGAGGAAAGCATGAATTTTTCAATAAGTGGAATGGTGAAAATTAAGTATACACTTGGGAGGACATGACAGGAAAGATATATCCCTATTTCACAACTTTTACACAAAATAAATTCCAATTGGATTAAAGATCTAAACATAAAACTGAAACCATATGCAAACTTACAGGGCTTACTTAATATGATACCAAAGACTGAACTGAGAAAGGATTGTAGTTCAGCAGATTTAAATGTTTAAAAATGTTTGCTTATCAAACCATATCAAATCAAGTAAGAAGGCAAAAGACAAGAACAGGAAAAATTTTGCAATGTGTACAAATAGTCAATATCTTTAATATAAATAACTCCTTTTTATGAATTATTTAGGAATGTGCAAGTCATCCACTAAGTCGGGTAAAGAAACTGAACTACTAAATAACAGGAAGAAATAAAAAATCAATATGGCTAATCATCTTAGTACTTTGCATTATGTTTATGAATTATATTACAATGAGGTCACTGAAGATTAAAACAGGGGACATTTTCCATTGTTATTAAGACTGAGGACAAAGGAGTACTCAAGGGTAACAAGTTAATGAAAGAACAAATTGTCTCAATTTTTAAGTTAATGAGAGAATAAATTGTTTCAATTTTCAAGTTAATGAGGTAATAAATTGTTTCAATAGTCTTCAATCACACAATACTGCAGTCAGTAAAATAATATCTATTTTTAGAACACTGACAGAGAACAATGTCTTGGACATATTTTAAGACAAAACCCTCGAACAATGTAGGTTCGAACTGCACAGCTCCACTTATACATGGATTTTTTTCCACCTCTGCCACCCTTGATACAGCAAGATCAACTGCTCCATTTTCTGCCTCCTCCTCAGTCTACTCAGTATGAAGTCGATGAGGATGAAGACATTTATGATGATCTACTTCCACTTGATGAATAGTAAATATATTTTCTCCTCCTCGTGATTTTTTCAATGACATTTTTCTCTTAGCTTACTTTAATGTAAGAATACAATATATAATACACACAGCATACCAAATATATGTTAATCAACTGTTTATGTTACCAATAGGCTTCCAGTCAACAGTAGACTATTAGTAGTTAGGTTTTTGGGGAGTCAAAACTTATACATGAATTTCTGACTATATGGGGGTTTGGTATTCCTAATCCTCATGCTGTTCAAGGGCAAAGCATATAAGGCATCTGTATAGTTACTGTAGCTATTGTCTTAGTTCATTTTGTGCTTCTCAGACAGAATTTCACAAACTGGGAAATTTAAGAGAAATGTGTATCTTCATAGTGTTCTGGAGGCTGGGAAGTCGAAGATACAGGTGCCAGCAGGTTCATTTGTCTGATGAGGGTCTGGTCTCTGCTTCCAAGATGGCACCTTGAATGCTGTGTCTTTTGAAAGTGGGGGAATGTTATATCCTCACATGGCAGAAGGCAGGAGGGCAAAAAGTGAAAAGGGGCAAACTCCTTTCACTAAACCCTTCTATAATGGAATTAACCTACTTATTAGCACAGAGCCCTCTTGAGCTAAACACTTCACAAAAGGCCCTATCTCCCAATGCTGTTGCATTAGGGATTGTTTCCAACACATGAATTTTGGGGGACTCATTTTGACCATGGCATTCCAACCTTGGACCTTCAAATTGATGTTCTTTTCAAATAAAAGCACGGCTATTCCATCTCAATACCCTAGAAAGTCGTTCTAGTGCCAACTTAAAAATCTGAAGTCTGGAGTCTTATCTAAATCAGTTATGGGTGAGGCTCAATGCATGGTTCATTCTGAGGCAAATTTCCCTTCAGCTGTGAGCCTGTGACATCAAACAAGTTACGTGATTCTAAAATGCAATGGTGGGGCAGACACAGGACAGACATTTCCATTCTGAAAGGGAGAGATAAGCAAGAAGAAGTAACAAGTCCCAATTAAGTCCAACACCCAACAGGGCAAACAATCTTAAACCTCAAAACTTTGGAGTAATCTATGTTGACTCTATGTCCTGCTGCTTGGACATGCTAGGGTAAGGATTGGGTCTTTTAGGCTCCCAGCAGCTCTGCTTCCATGGCTTTGCTAGGCACAGCCCATGCTTCAGCACTTGTGCACTGAAGCCACGTCGCTGTGACTTTTTAGCTGGTATCGCATGCAGGTGGCTCTACAGTTCTGGGGTCTTGGAGGTGGCCCTACCCCATGGCTCCACTAAGCATTGACCTAGTGGGACTCTCTGTGGCAGCTCAGCCTCTGCACAGGTCTCTGCCCAGACCTCGAGGCTGTCTGCAATGACCTCTGAAATTCAGAAGGAAGCCATACTTCCACTGATTTTGTAGTCTACACACCTGCAGAATTAGCAGTATGTGCATGATGCTAAGGCTCATCGCTGTGCCCTCCAGAGTGGCAGCCTAAGGTGCACCTGCACTCACTGGAGCCACAGTTGGGGTGGTTGAGGAGAGCTGCACCAGAATGCAGAGAGCAGAGATCTGAGGCAGCCTGGGCAAGTGAGTTCTCCTGCACGGGATCTCTGAAATGCCTTTTGGATCATTCTTTCATTGTCTTGATGAATAGCGCCTGGCTTCCTCCTAGCCATACTAATCTCCTTATTACAATGTATCTTGGCCATATCCTTGGTTTAAATACTTTACCCAACCAGGCTGTGAATTTTTTAAATCTTTACTTCCTATTACTCTTTTGATTATAAATTATATCTTTAAGTCTTTTTTTTTTTCAATTTTACTATAGGCAGTTAAGAGAAGCAATGCAGAATTGTGATTATTTTGCTGCTGAGAGATTTCTCCAGCCCAATATCCTAATTCATTTCTCTTAAATTTTGCCTGCCACGAAGTTTTAGGACACAGATATAACTCAGCCAAGTTCTTTGCCATTTTATAACAAGGATGGCCTTTCATTCAGTTTTCAACACTTCATTCCTCATTTCCATCTGAGACCTCAGCAGAATGGCTTTTACTATCCATATTTCTATCAAAATTTAGTTCACAATGACTTAAGTAATCCCTAAGAAGAATGAGGGTGGAAGCCTCCTGAGCTAAACAGCTCCTAAAGGCCCACACCTTCCAATACTGTTGCATTGGGGATTAAGTTTCTAATGAGTGAATTTTGGGGGACACAGAGTTATAGTAATTATTTAGATGTATTGATAATTTTTATGTAACCATAACCATATAGGTAATAGGAGGTAGTAGAAATATATACTATAAGATCTTTCATATTCAGTCATATACATACCCCCTCCCTTGCCCCGCCACACACACACACGTCCACATACATGTTCATAAATATTTAGGTATACAGATAGCTTGCATCTTTTCCTGCTTTCACCAGCCTGAGTCAAAAATTTCATCATCAATTTCTTTCATGATAAGTGCCAAGTCCCCAATATTTCTGATCATTTTGCCTTGCCATTAGCTCAAGTATACTCCCAAATTCTTTGGCAGTGACTTATTTGTGGTGAAGTCCTATGGCTGTATTTGGTGCAGATTACCTTTGTTAGGCAATTGTGTTGTGAGACAGAGCTCTCTCTTTTACCACCGCCATTCATAACTCTGCCAAAGGTTTGAGAGAGGACATCCTTTCTCTAATACCTCCCAGCAAAACTGAGGGCAGGTTATTGAGCTAAACACTGCTAAAGCTCAGCCATAGAGTATGTGTAATAGCAAGAGTGACTACTCTTTACTACTATTTACTTTAGAAAAGGTTGCTACTGTGGCGGCCATGAACGAAACAGAACATTGACGCCTCATCTAACCACAAGAAGTCCTTCATGTGGTCGGTAGTTTCACTCTCTGTCCGGGGGAATTAGCAGGTATTACCACACATAGAAATCTAGGCCTAAGTGCTTTCTCAGCCCCAGAAAAAGACAAAATCCTTCTGTTCCTCTTTCAGAACCAGGTTGGCTAACAATGGTTTATCTCTTCCCTGCAGGTGAAATCTTGTTCCTCATGCAAAGACTAATTCTTCCTCATGGTTTCAAAAATAACAACAAAAAGATCATAATATTATCATAATATTATTATTCAGTCTTAGGCAGTACTAATGTGGGACAGAATGTGTCCATGAAAGATTGAACTGTACCACATCCAATACTATTTCTTTTCTATAGTTGTATTTATATGGATTGTGGGAGGGTGAATAACTATGTTATGTATATTTACTATTTTTTAATTTGAAGCAGTTGCCAACTTTTCCTTCAGTCTCATTAGCAAATTTTGGTGGCTGGCTTAATCATGGTTTTGATTATTATACTTTAAGTTCTAGGGTACATGTGCACAACGTGCAGATTTGTTACATAGGTATACATGTGCCATGTTGGTTTGTTGCACCCATTAACTTGTCATTTACATTAGGTATTTCTCCTAAAGGTATATTTATTTTATGTACTGACTGCTATCTCCTCTTCACTATTGATTTTCTTGACCAAAGTTTCAACTAAAATAAGTATAAAAGAAAAAAATAAGATTATACTTATTAAAATAAGTTTAAAAGAAGATTTGGGAAAATAGTAGAATATTTTGTCAGTTCTTCAGAGTAATAGTTCTGTTAACTATAAGTCAATTTATGTTGCAAGCAGAGCACTAAACATCACAGCTTGTACATAGTACTATGTATTATGTACTATGTACTATGTATGCTTTAATTACATCAAAACACTCAGTTAATTTCCAAGTATAAGAGTGTTATTCTTATTATATAAAATAAAAACACATAAGGAAAGTTAAATTCCAGTCTAGAATGAACCTAATTACTCACATGACAAAATATTTTACAATTTTACAGGTGTATTTTTTGATATTTTATATAACTTTTCAATCCTATACCACTTCAAGAAGCTAAACCATTTGACCCATATGAGATTTGACTCAAGTGATATTCTTGAGTCAAATAGACTCAAATAGACAGTAGGTGCCTAGAAAGGGTTTTTCCTCCAAATATAAGCTTATTTGGCGTGAGTGGCTGTTCTTGTGTACATGACAAAAATTAGTGGCATGAGTGGCTTACTCGGCATGAGTGGCTAATCTAGCGTACATGACAAAAATTGGTGGGACCTGTGCCTTCATTTCTGAGTTAAGTCCTGGGGTAGGAATGCTGCGAGAATATAGAGGATTCAGGTAGCAGGTGTAGGCAGAGAAGGCCTGAGGCATGGGTGACTTTTTGCCCATTTAAATGGTACTAGAAGTGGCTGAAATAGAATTAGACCCATAGAAACTAGAAGGAAAGAGGAGAACAAAGGATAACAGAGCAAAGACTTGTTTGGAATGAAGAAATGAGGGAGAAATGAGGGTTAGTGGGATGGTAGATATCCCATCAGATGCCAGTATATAGACAAATGATACCTGAGATGTCCATCTCACTCACACCTGAACACTGTGCCCACAATTTAGTTGGAGACCAGAGGCAAGGAGTCATAGAACCTTAAATTAACTCAAATCATTTTTTTAGTCATCCAACATAAGAGAGGTTAAATGAGATATTGTGTAATTATATAAGCTAAAAATATATAAGCCTTGGACTTGGCATCTACTTTTCCTTAATTGTAGAAGAAGACTACTGCTTCAAGATTAGAAATTAAATCCATTTACTTATCCCTATAGTAAAAAGATATTAAAATGACAGAAAAAATATACAAATGATTAAATATATGTACTCATACATATACACAAGAGTGAATAAACACACACACATATATATAAATCCATAATAATGTTGAGCATAAAAGTTGCATAATTAAAAGCCAACAATAAAATGCTAAAATATATTTCAAATAAGTATAAAGTAAATTCAAAACACAACTAGATTGCTGTGGTAGAGGTAAGACCACTCCTTAGAGGAACTCCATGCTCAGAGCGAGCAAATATGAAATGCAGAAGTGGGTTGTTGGGCAGTCACCATCATCATCGTCATCACCATCACTATCATCATCATCACCATCATCATCATCATCACCATCACCATCATCATCATCATCACCATCACCATCATTATCATCACCATCATCATCATCATCATCATTATCATGGATATGTCTGCAAAACTGCTAAACCAAAGCCCTACCATAACTTGAGCAGGAGTCACCAGAAGAATTGACTTCTAAGTAGTGTTTATCATTAAGAATTCAATAACAACAATAATAATAACAAAGTCGAAAGATCATCTTTGGAAGAGGAACTAAATGGATGAAGGGACCAGAAAGAGAGGCAGGATACAACATAGGATAATGGTGAACTCCCCAAATAAGCCTGAGGACATAAAAGGGAAAGGGATATTCATCTAGGCACGAAATTATTTAGGAGTTCAAGCCCAGATTAAATTACTTACTTTCCAATTATGGGTGTCCACACACCTTGCTACTCCTTATTTTCACTTCTAAAAGGATTCTGTAGATTGGTACTTTTGGCCACTTAACAGGGTAAACACATCTGCACAAACATAGCCTTATTTATAGCACCTGAACTACTAATAGGTTCAACTATTCATTCATAATTAGGAAAAACCCCTAAAGAGTAATCAGACATTAAGAGAAAATGAATGGAACAAAAAAGAATTAAGAACAAACAGCAAATAACATTTACATTACATTAAAAAGTAATACCATGGAAGGTAAATTTGAGGACACCTTCCAGTCTAACAGAGTTGGAGAGAGAGAATGTGAAAGAAAAAATTATTTAGAAATTTTTAATGTATAATCCTTGACAGGTAGAAGATTGTAAGGGAAGAAAAGCATTGAAACAAAGAAATGGAATGACATAATATAATTAACTTTCATTTCTCTAAAGAGTTGTATCTCCATTGAAAAGAGCCTACTATGCACAAACACAATTTGAGAAATGTTGCCAACAAAGAAAAATACAAGGTGGTGTAATTTCTGAGCTCCACTCAGGTATAGAAAGCTGGAAAAGTTAACGGAGGAGATGAAAATAAATGACAGATAGATGCTAAGGAGAATTTAAAAAGTTGATTACAAGAAATAAGATGTATTTCTCATGAACTCTTCCTTGAAAATACGTAGAAATAGGAGAAACCCAAAGAAGAAGGCAGCATGGGAAGAAAGACAGACCAGAGTCAACCTGAGTATTCTACAAATAAATCCCTACATGATGGCAATGAAGTAGACTAAAGAAAAGAAAACCAACTGGATTATAAAATTGAAAGAAGTATTTACAGTACCCATGTACAACAATTCAATTGAAAAGAGATAGACTACACAGTTTATATCAATAAAAATTAATAATAATATTAAAGTATATATTTTCCATCACTCTTTGGAAAAAAAGCAACGGAAATTAGAAGACATTAGAGGAAAACAATGCTGAATACAAATGCCATGCTCCAAATAAAAAGCAAGACAAAACATAGCATGCTTTTAAGTAGAGGATAAAATACCAAATTACTTCCCAATCACTAAAGAAAACCTTCACTGCTCATCAATTCAGGAGGAAGAAAGCAGACTACTGCCATTCTGATTGAACGTAGTCACTTTAAAATTATAACATAATAACAAAAATAAACATAATAATAATATAGTAATTTCCCACAAATTTTTCTCCCAAAAGTTATATGAGATATCTATATGTGTTTGTGTGTTTGTTGAGTGGTGTGTGGGGGTGGTGGTTGGGGAGAGTGGGTACAGATCGAAGTTACATATAAATACTTCCCTGTTAGTTTGTCTTGGAGAAGCATCCTGAAAGTAAATTTTAGATTTACTCCTAGTTTAATTTAATTTTAAAATTACATACTTTTGGTTTTCAAAAGATCATAAAAGAAATAAATACAAAACATGAAAACATATAGTTGCAACACAAACTAACAAGTGAAGAAAGATTTCCCTAAAGGGTGCCTAGTCAACATTAAAGACATGATTAAGAGTGGTTCTAGAAATCAATTTCCATTTTTAAAAACTGTGGATCAAAAGTGAAGAGACTTTTACATTTTTTATTATATTTCCTGCTTTTTGCAATTTTTATAGAGTGAGTTGCTTTTATAATTTCTTAATTTTATGCATTTTACACTTTGTGAATTGCACCTGAAATGATCATTTCCCAAGAAGATATTAGCTATTTTTGGAAAGGGTACAATTTTTGAGGATAATGGTATATAGAGGGAGAATTCACAGAAATGTATACAGAATTGTTAAAGCTATAAAATGATTGCTCATTTTAAATTTACTAGCTACTATACTTCAACCCGAGAGTCCCATATGAACAAGACACAGGCACTGGTATCAGATACTTGCAATCTAGATTGGCAGGTTTAGAAGGATTTTAATAAATTCTATAATTTGGATTATGTACAAATGTGATTGGTCCCCAAAAGAGAGTGATAAATTTTATTTTTATTTTTTCTCAAAGAAGAAAAATTACTGACTTGGAGATGGTGAAAAATTCAATGTGTAGTTTAAGATTACATGAGAGTGTGTTTTTTTACGGAATCAGAGTTCTAGGGGGATGGAAGGAAAAGTGGAGAAAAGAGAGTGGTGAGGGAAGTGTTAAAAGGATGAGGCACATCATGCTAAGTGAAATAAGCCAGGCACAGAAAGACAAGTCCTGCATGACCTCACTTATATGTGGAATCCAAAAATGTCAAACTCATAGAATCAGAGAGTAGAATGATGGTTACCAGGGGCTGGGGGTAAGGGAAATGGGGAGATGTTGGACAAAGGGTACAAAGTTTTAGTTAGCGGAATGAATAAATACTGGATCTTTCATGGGCAGTATGGTGATTACAGTTATTCACACCTCATTATATAATTTGCTAAAGGTACATCTTACATGTTCTCACCACATACACACACAAAATGGTAACTACCTGAGGTGATAGATATATTAATTAGTTGATTAGGGTAATTATTTTACAATGCATATGTTTTTAAAACATTATATTATATCTGAAATGAATAAACTGTGTATTTTTCATTTATACCTGAATAAATTTGAAAAAAGATTAGGGAAATGATCATAAGGTGGAAACAGACAAATAGAGGGCCCTGACAAAGACAATCAGGATGTTACACTAGCTCCAATAGTCTTTAGAAGTAGACCAGACACTCTTTCCAGAAATAATTTAAATTCAACACAGAAAGAAGGACTAGAGTGGTTATGATACATAGATTGGAATGTTTCTGCCACTTGATCTGCAGAAAATGGCACATGTGGTTTTTCCCTGTTGGTGGCATAGGGAAAAATAGGCTTGATGTTTATGATTCTTTATATGCAGAGGGAAAGCTGAGAGAGGAACGTCACTAGGCTGACACTATTTCTGTCCACTCAGAAGCTTTTGCCCAGGTACTGACAATAATCATGTGACTCTCAGTAGTTTGGTCATAAAAGATTGTCTACTACTGGTTGAGTAGAATTACCCAAATAGCACTATACTCTCAACAACATTAGCATAATACTCTAATAGGATACCATATTTATTAGAATATAAAATAAGCATAAATATCATTAGAAGTATTTTATTTTATGAACCCTGGCTAGTTGCAAAACACATTCTAATAAATGCTGTACAAACTATAGCCAAATTTGCCTGAGTTTAGCATGTGTACAGAATGAATATAGGTGGATCTTTCATGTACAGTATGGTGATTACAGTTACTAACACCTCATTATATAATTTGCTAAAGGTACATCTTACATGTTCTCACCACATACACACACAAAATGTTAACTACCTGAGGTGATAGATATATTAATTAGTTGATTAGGGTAATCTTCTAAATGGTATGCAGGGAAGGTATATGCTATTATTTGATTTTCAAACTAAAAATCAGTATGCTCCATATACCATGCCATAAAATCAACAATATGAACAAAACTTAAAGGTGTATATTTTGAGAATGCATGTCTTGGGTTGGAAAACAGCAACGATGGAGCACTAATGCATTCAAATCAGGTGTCCTATATTTTATTCCCGCAGAAATGAAAAGATTTTAATGCTGTGATACACATTCTGATCTTAAGGAAACTACTTTGGAAAAAAAGAGAAATAAACTGTCAATTTATTTGTGGTATTATTTAGTTTATTTCTTAAAAATAGTAAGAGATTCCAAAAACATTTAATTATTAAAGCAGTAAATTGAATCATCAGTGAGATAGAGCTGGTAATGAGAATAGTAAGAATAACCACATACAAGGATCAACATAACAGGGAAGTGTTCCACGTAGAAGTGAAGATAATTTGTTTTAATTTCTTTATTTGGATTTATGCCTCTTAAGTTTTCAATATTTGGAATGTGTTTTTACAAATGTAAACAAAGGGAAGAAATGTGCCACCGATATATTTTTACAATATCTGCTTTGACTTTCATTGCTCTGGATGTCTATATACGTACGTAGATATGTAATTTATAATATGGATATATATATATATCATATTGCTTCACAAATTATTTTTACTTAAATATGGTCTTAGATTCAAAAAATGTGAAATTTGTAGATTAACATGTTTTAGCTGGGCATGATGGCACGTGCCTGAATCCCCAGCTACTTAGTACGTTGAGACAGAAGGATAGCTCGAGTTTAGAAACCAGAGGCTGCAGTGAGCTATGATCATGCCATTGCACTCCAGTCTGGGCAATAGAGCAAGACTCTGTCTCTAATAAAATAAATAAATAAATAAACAAATAAATAACAATAAAATAAAATAAAAGTATATGTTTTACTAGTTAATAGTATTTGGAAAATATAATAACATATTTTTTCAATGTATTATAAGTTTGATGAATCTAAATTGATTTATTCTAAAACATTCAAGGGCCTTAACAACAATAAATACATCCCTTTTCATCATTTTTGAACCAAATCACTTTTATTGTTCTCTATTATTTTACAGAAAATTTTTCCTCCAAGAGATGAAAACAGTTTATAGATGTTTAGCCCATAATTTGCTATTTGAGGTTTCAAATTGTCAGTGGTCAATTAAGTTTTGTAGACTACAAGACATTTATTTATTTACTATTTATTTATTATTTACTCTTTATTCTCCTGACTCATGTTGATGAGACGGTAGCAATGTAAACTTCACAGAAGCTTTATTTTACATTTGGCTATGGACACTGCAGTCTCTGGATTTTACCCAAATATCATAGAATGGAGGAAAGCCATCATATAACAGGTGCTACTGCTATGCTAGGAGATTTTTGTGCTAAATTATTAAATGGAAAGCTTACTAGAAAGTCCAGAGTAGACCAACATAAAAGTGATAATTCTTAAAATAATTATCTGTAATTTTTCTTAAATAATTATTAACAATATTTTTCACAATGACTGCTTCTTCAAAAGAAAAACTAAAATGACTTATTTGACATTCTGCACATTAAATATATATCTAATTTTGAATATTGTCTTCAATCAATTGTTCAGATTTGTAGATATAGCTTGCAACAGACAAGGAATGTAAACATTTTTCACTAACAACTATCCTGCCAAATATTAATGCTGAAATCTTATTCATCTTTCCTTACATTTCTGTGTTTAAATTACTAAATCCATTTATTGCAAGATCTATAGTTGTCTTTGGCACATTTTCTTCAATCTTGGTTTTTTCCAAAGTCTGAGAAACCATCTGGAAAACTAGAAAACCCACAGACTTGTGGGGACTTTTTGGTTTATGTAATTAGGAATGTCCACAGTGAAAAGTTTTAAGTCAACTTTCTGAGTCAAAATTGCAACTCTTTGCCAATTTGCTTAATTTTTAGTTTTTATTATTTGCAAGCCAACTCTCCATTATATAGTGTTCATTTCAATAACATAGATGGGTTAGAGTAACTGACATAGTATATAAGTTATATCATAAATATGTACATGAAATAAATTATGGACATAATAAGTTGTGTGGATTTTATTTCTTCATAGACAAATTCTAGGCAATCAAAAATTCCATTAGATTTTTCTAACATGTCAAAATTGAATTTATAATTTTTCTACACACCCAATTGCTTACTCCTATATTGGAAAATATATTTTATCCTAAAAAGAATATTTCACTTTTACCTTTTATTTTCTTCCTCTCTAAACCTAATCATTAGGTAGATCCTATCAGGTTTACATTCAAATACTCTTTTCCTTCCTCTTATACTTTGCAAGACTTCCTACCTTACCAGTGTCATTTTCTCCAGCACTTTGCCTCCCAACATCCAAACACCTTCAGTGTTGATCGGGAGATAGACTTCTCAGTGACCAACTTTGTCCATAGCCCATGTATATATAATTGAGCAGAATGTTCTGATGCAGCCTAACGCACTAAAAGCAGCACACAGACTACATTCAGACAGATTGGTTCACTGTTTCTGGCATTAATCTCCGAATAAACACTACCATGTCTTTTTTTTTTTTTTTGTCATAATTGATTATTAACCTTGTATTTGTCTTTGATTTACATAAGGAGCTTTTGGAAACATGTGTCCCTATGTCCCAGTCCTGGGTATTACAAATCTGTTATTCAGGGAGGGCCCAGAATTGAATGTTTCTAATTAAACACCATGAATTTCCTTGTTTCTTTGTATACAAAATGGTCTTCCTTTTATCACCAAATATATGACACCATGTGTAAAATGCTAAACATTGTAATTTCTATTAAGTCTCCTATTATAAATCTCCTTTTCCCCTAACTTGGAAAGCACCTCTTGGTCCTCTGAAATTCTACCTTACTTGATAGAGAGTGAATATCTCATATGGGCCGTATTTATGCACCAAATGCCTTATCTCCTTTTTTCACTACACTTCCTTTTTTCTCTAAATACAAGCTCTGTCCTCTTCTATCTTTGGATTGCCTAAAGTCCCTTACAGTTTGAAGATGCTAAATGTTTATTGTATGGAATAAATTTATCTCACAAAGAGCAATGTGTTGCTGGCAAAAATTTCTCCAGCTGAGGTAAACAATATGTCTTAGACTCAATTTTGATCAATTTCCACATTTTAATAAAGTAATAGTGTGCCCATTAATGCCCTCCAATGCCTATACTTCAGCCAGAGTGTCAGCATTTTACCAACTAGAATATTAGACGGTTATCCCCCTACTTGGAGAGGGCTGTGGCATTTCGATGAAGTAGAGTTGCCTCTCTGCATGATCTTCCCCATCTTTCTGCACCGCGCCCCACCGCCCCCGACCACATACCAAGAAAACACTGTGGAAAATAACTGTCTTTGCTACTGACTGATCCAAAACCAAAAAAGGTTCAAGGACCAATGCTGGGGAATGATTAGATTCAAGTAAGAAAAGATGATTCCGTAAGAAAAGATGATTCCATGTGGTACACTGCCAGCTGAAAGGAAACCTGGCACACTGGTCAGCAGATTCAGCCTGTGTATCACGTCTTTCTAGAACTTAAATGATTTTTTTTTTAAATTAGAATCACGAGGTAGCTATAAGATCTCAGTCCCTGAGTTTTCAGCTTCGCAAGGTGAACCCCCAAAATCATAGTCCTCATTGACTATAAGACTATGCTAAGGAAAATTGTTTATTTCTAAACACTACAAATGTATTATTAGTTCTCATTCATGATATCTACCTACTGGTTCACAGAGGGACCTTTCTGTCTTATTTTGACCATTTCTAACATCTCTACCCCCTGCCTTTGGATCATAGAATATTTGGGGGAAGACTTTTCTCCACTGATTGTGATTCTCCACTGACTGTGGATAAATGCACCTTTTTCCCATGTAACTCTGCATTTGGAAAAGCTATAATTTAAAAGAACTATATTATTTTTTCAATGATTATTGTTTTGTCCACCATCATACAGTTTAAGGTCAATTGATGGTGTGAGAGAAAAGTTTAAATAAACATCCTAGGGAATTAAACAAACATCCTTATAGAAAGACTTGGAAGTAGATGATATGGGAGTAAAATTGGGCACCTGTTACCCATAACTTGGGCTGTATCATGTAGCTTGAAATACAGGAAAAGCTACTGCCAAGTTATACCTGAACCTAATCTTGTAGTTCTGCAGTTCTGAAGAATATTTCCTAATTCAACTTGAGAAATTTATGGAATGTTAATATAACCTCATTCAAACCTTCGAAGTATACCTGTATGTTGTATTTCTGTATTTAGATATAAAATAAATAAAATATTAAAACAGTCTACCCCAAACAAAAAAACTCTATTTGACTTTTGGTAGTTAACATCTTATTCCCAAAGATAACATTCACATTTTTAAAAATCTGGGTTATATCACACAGCCTCTGTTTTGATGATGCATATTTAAATAAAACCATCAATAGTTTACTTATAGATAGAATACACACTTCCTTAAATATTATCTTAAAGAATAGACTACAATTACATAATTTTAATTCATTTGGAACAGACTTTAAAACCTCTCTCTACTCATAAAATAATATGAAGCAAGAGCAAAAAGCAAAAATGATTGTGCCCATTGTCTTCATGATATTCTTTTAAGGTCTACTTATATAATCAAGTAATCCCCAGAAAACAAATACATTGGACACTCAGGACATGCACACTCTTTCAGGACATTCACGGTAGATTTTCTGAAACTGCTTAGCATAATTATACCACCAAAAGGTAAGCAATTCACTTTAACTGGGGGAGGCAAAGGAATAGCATTGTTATGAACTGAATGTTTGCATCCCTCCCCAAATTCCTACACTGAAATCCTAACCCTTTATGGTTTGAAAAAGAATCTATTTTAAAATTCAAATTCAGTGTTGAATACATTTAAAGGTATACAGTTTGCTCTTATGCAGGCTGTACCCCATACGTTTTGATTATATACATTTTTATTTGATAAAAAAAAGTCCACTAAATAAGCCAGCATTTATAAATCACACTGTATGTATAAAAAATGCCTGTGGTTATGTACTGAGCTAAAAGTGTAAGCAAACTAGATATGCTCTTTATACTGACAGAATTTATGCACAAGTCGGGGAACCAGACAATAAACATAAATAATTATAATGATAAATTTACTGATAGAATTTATGTACAAGTCAGGGAACCAGACAATAAACATAAATAATTATAATGATAAATTTTGAAAAGAGCATTAATATAAACAACAAAAGAATACTGCATGTTAGGAAAAGTCAAGTACGTAGTAGTATATTTTAGCCAGGATCATTAGGAAAGATTCTTTGAGGAAATGTCATTAAAGTGAATATCTAAAAAGAAAGTGGTCAAATAATAAGCTCACTGCAATAGTTGCGCTTTTCTGAAAAATCTATAATTACTGGCTTAACCACTTACCTGAATGAGAGATTAGCGGTGGCATGACTTGGAACTACCAAGGAAATGGCTATCACCGAATGAAAGGTATGAGGACTTGTAAAATACTCAAAGATAAAACAAATTATAAGTTTCCTGGAAACCTGTTCTGAGGTTACTGAGATGTAACGTGGATTTGAAGGGAATCAGTATCTAGAATAAGTTGAATACACTGGTAAATACATTACTATATCCAAAAGATACCCCAAATGACTTTCTGAATGTTTTTAAAAGCATGGATTTCTCAAAAGAGTAGTTGTCACAGTTGAACAAGTATAGAATTACCAAGAGAGCTTATTAAAATGTGTATTCCCACTGCCAGTGTTACTGATTCAGTAGGTCCAAACATTCCACAAATGCAGATTTTACCAGAGCCTTTAAGGGCAAACGGTTGAGAAAAAGGACATTTGTGGCACCTTTGTTGATTCAGCAAGTGACTAAGTACAGTTCTGCTGTCCCACAGAGCTGCCATTGGTTGGCGTTCCTACATCTTTAGAATGTGTTGTCCTTCTCCAGGCAGTGATGCCCCCAAATCCATTTATAGACCAAAAAAAAAAAAAAAAAAAAAAGCCCTTATTGCAAGCACACATACTTTCTCTTCCTTTCTCTCAATTAAATTGGAATTAAGCAACATTTAATAAGCTGGTAATTTTCTTTCTTTTTTTTTTTTTTTGAGACGGAGTCTCGCTGTGTCGCCCAGGCTGGAGTGCAGTGGCCGGATCTCAGCTCATTGCAAGTTCCGCCTCCCGGGTTTTTACGCCATTCTCCTGCCTCAGCCTCCCGAGTAGCTGGGACTACAGGCGCCCACCACCTCGACCGGCTAGTTTTTTGTATTTTTTAGTAGAGACGGGGTTTCACTGTGTTAGCCAGGATGGTCTCGAACTCCTGACCTCGTGATCCGCCCGTCTCGGCCTCCCAAAGTGCTGGGATTACAGGCTTGAGCCACCGCGCCCGGCCTAAGCTGGTAATTTTCAGTGAAGGAATACACAGCCTATGGTTTGGTACATGATTGGGGAACAGAATAGGATTAATTTAAAGAGAACGATGAGTTTGGCACTCTGATGGTGGGCTTTGGCATCCTCATCTTCTCTCTCGTTGTCACCTATACTCCATCAATGACAAAACTAGTGTGGTTTTTGTTGCTCCCTTGAGCCAGGAGCTGTGTCTTACTAAAGCGGACCCTAGCTTTCTAGGGTCTTCGGTTCACTTCCTAGATTATTTTTCCCATGGGGACACAACCTCATTTGCCCTTCTTCAGGATCTCTCTTCTACTTTTTCCATCGTGCCTTGTACCTCCCTCTGCTCCTCACCAACACCACCCCTCTCTAGCTCCCAAGCTCAACCATCTTCCTAACTAGGAATGAGGACATGAGGGGCTGAATATCAGGATGAAACCGCATTGAATCCAGGGGAGGAAGACAGGGGCATCTCTGGGCTGAGACACCCTTCTCCTTCCCACTGTCCTTTCTCCAGATGAAACATTAGGGTGGGCCTGCTGCTGGTGGGGATCTCAACCTTCAGTGCTCAGTTGTACTTTTTTATTAAGCTATAATTTCTTTTTTCTTTTTTTGTAAATATATAAATATCGAGTTTTATTAAAATAGATTACCCCCTTAAAAAAAAACACATTGCAAACAACCACCGTGTGTATGTGTGTGTGTGTGTGTGTGTGTGTGTGTGTGTGTAAACTTCATTGTCATTAGTGGGAAAACTTATTTTTCCATTCACACAATGTACCCAGATCAAAATTTTGATTTAAAAGTTTGCACACATAAAAAATAAGGGAAGTTTGCTTATCTATGCATTTAAATTGGCAAGCTGAATTGCGCAATGAGCCGTGATTTAGAAAGAGCAGAGAGTGCACTGATGTTTATTTTCATTGGAAGAAGACTATCAGGTTCCACATTTTAATACATGTTCTCTAATCAGTTACTATTTTCACATATATTTTCCTTAATCAGCTATATAGTATCACCTGGTTCCCATTCTGCTAACGATGCCTTTAAATATGTCACAGCTGTGTTAGAATTACCAATGAAAATTACACTTACTGTTTAACTTGCTTTTCAATCTGATATACACCGTGGCTGAACTAGATTACAAGTATTTTGGAAGACAGCCTTCATGCTCTACTTCTTGACCAGATACGTGTGCTATTTTATTTTCTGATGTTTATCACAAGCTTTCTATTTTATGTACTCTAATAACATACTTAGTAGTCATCTGATTGCCAGATGAGAGCAACACTTGCATCACTGAAGAAAAAATATGGCCAAATGACTTTAACTGGGTTCATATGAATTCCAACAGGATAAATGGACATTCACTTAATGGATCTTCCAGTTTATCTTGTTGAAATGTTTTAAAGGTACTCTGTCCCCCAGGAGGACATTCCTAAATTCCTGCCACAAGTCTATGTCTAGCAAGATATACTGGTAGTCATCTTTATAACAGACTTTAAAAAATGCATTCAAATTAAATGCTCATAAATATTACGTGGAAATCACTCTGCTTTAATCCTTCCAATGAGTGACACTCAGGTTTTGCTCAAAAGAAGAAGGAATTTGCATGTTTGACCACCCTGATTAGGACAGAATAGACATATAAAAATCTGTGTTGGATGAATATACAATTTATTTTGGCTCTTTCCAACCAGGGAGGGAACAGGAGAGAACAGGTTGAATTTTATGTGGAAAAGTATGTGCAATTATCTAAACCACTATTGCATGTGTTCCATGATATTACACATGCTTAAATGGTCCCTATTTAAAAAGCAAAGAAGAATAAGAAGTAGGTAAGTAAATACATAATTTTAAAATGGCTTTCGAAGAGTGCTTCAGTTATATTTCATTCACTGTTTGAATAAAAGACATTTTTCCCTTTCTTTTCTAATGTTATTTTTTGGCAAAAATACCCTGTGTTGAATTACTTCCTTTATCTACAGAAAAGAAACAACATGTGCTTGGGTGAGAGAGTGAATCTTTATTTCTTGATGCTGTATATTATTTTTACATTGCCATATGTTTTATTTCTCTTTCTGTAAATAGGCTATGTTTGATGATAAAAGAAAAGCTGTTATTTCACTCCTTCTCTAAAAGCAAGCTACTCTCTTTTGTTCATAATAACTAAGCAGGACAAATCCCAAACTTCCATTTCTAAGACTCTGATTATTTCATCAGTACAAATTGCAGGATGAACTATGTAAATATGCATTTTCATGTTGAATTTTTCATGTTGAATTTACTATACACCTACTTAAATCTTGATTCCTTTTTTCTATGCATTGATATAAAATTTATTTGCCAACTCAAATTTTGAAATCACTAAGCTATTTATCACATTTGAACATTGTGTGTATGTGTTTGTGTGCACACACACACATCTATGAACAATCAATAGCACTGCATTTCTATTTATGTTTACAATTTTATAAATTTGATTGGGAAGCTTGCTTTTTTCCAATCAACATTGATCTATCCTTCTACTTATTAGTAATGTAACATACATACATGAATATGGTTTATGCATTTTAACTATAGTAGCTTAATATCTTATATATTGGGTCTTATTTTCAAACTGTGTACTGGTAAACATTTATGGAGATTCTCCTATGGTGCACATCAAGAATCAGAATTCTGAGCATTTGCAGATGGGTGTAGGTAGCCTCAGCTGAGGCAGGAGGATCACTTGAGCCCCGAAGTTCAAGGCTGCAGTGTGCCATGATCACACCCGTGAATGGCCCCTCCAGTCCAGCCTGGTCAATACAGCAAAACGGCCTTTCAATTCAAAAAAGAGAGGCATTTGAACTAAACATTGCTGTCTGACTCTCCCATGTGTTTGGACAGATTCGCATTCCCACTACCTGTTTCCAAGTTCATTTTTCTCCTACCTCCTCTTCACTTGTGATATTAACAGATGGCAGCAATTTTACACAATAAAGAAGTAAAGCAGATCAATATACTATAATGACTTGGGAAGATGCCCAGAACATACTTTATTTTGGAGAAAAAAAAAGAGCAAATGTCAAATTGGAAGGTTCAGTATGACCTAATTTTGGTTGAAATATACAATAAGCATGTGTAATAACAAATTACAGGATCTGAGCTGATGCGTATCAGATAGCTTGAGTCATTTATAATCATTACCTCAGGAGCATGAACTTGAAGTACAAGAATAAAAAACTAATCTTTTACTTGTGATACTTTGTATTACTTAAAGTCATTATAACCAGCAAGAAATACTTAGTAATTACAAAGTAATTAATTGTTGTCAGTTAAAACAATAAAGAGAACGGAAAGAGCATTCTAATAACCTTGCACATAAAATATTTCAAGGGGTAGCTCTGTTATTTCAAGAATAATCATGCTTCTAAGACAGTACTGAGAGTCATGATGTACAACCATACAAGTTGTGTGCTACACAATTCTAGGGACACCATCCATACAGGTTACCCTTTAAATGGCACGTCCTAGAGTTATACATTGTAAACTAGACTAGTGGTAAGTAATAGTGCTGTTAAGGGATACTTCAACTAATAGCAAAGATTCTCAAATGTCTAAGAAATTATTTTTCTTGCTACAGATCAAAATGGTAAAATAACAGTCTTGGAACCTGAAATTCTTAGATGCCAGCTCTTTCCTCAGATTGGATGAAAACCAGGGATAGTAGTCCTGGAAAAATTAGGTCACCACATGGCATTCAGATGCTCAATTGGGCACCCCTAGGTTCTTATCCTGGCTGTCTATTCACTGGTGACTCAATTCTAAGGCCCTGGATCTCTGGGCAGCTACTGTCTGCTAATATGTTATGATTAAGGTTTTACATCAGGTTCTGTAGAGAATTAAATGCAAACTACATGTAGCCATCGCAAAGTTTTTGCTATGTAGATAGGCTATTGACCAGGTTGTTGTGCCTAGAGAGGCATCTGCACTTGGATTTCCTATAGAGTTGCCAGGTATTTTCAGATATGCCTCATTTAAAAAAAACAACTAAATTTTGACTGAAAAATTGTGTCTTATGTTTGGGATTTAATAACTACTCTGTTAATGGAAGCCACCTAATAAAGTAGTAGCATTAGTTTCAAAGCAAAGATTAAGACACATGAATGTAAAGTATTAACAAGCATAGAATATATTTTTTAACATAAAACATACTGTTTCTGTGTGAAATAACCAACATTCTTTCTTTGTCTTTGTGGTCATGCAGAATTTTTGTTGTCTTATTAGTATTGGCTTCTAAGAATTCTTCATCCACTATAAAAGCTTAAGAAGAATATATTAAAATTGATAATTGATCAGGCACGGTGGCCCACACCTGTAATACCAGCATTTTGGGAGTCCAAGTCGGGCAGATCACTTTAGGCCAGGAGCTCGAGACCAGCCTGGCCAACATGGGGAAACCCCATCTCTACTAAAAAATACAAAAATTAGCTGGTGGTACACGTGTGTAGTCCCAGCTACTCGGGAGGCTGAGTTAGGAGAATTGCTTGAATCTGTGAGGCAGATGCTGCAGTGAGCTGAGATAGCACCACTGCACTCCAACCTGGGCAACAGAACGAGACACTGTCTGAAAAAAAAAAGAAAGAAAGGAAAGGATGATTATGGAATTTGCTTTAACAAATGTATATGCATGTCATATTAATCTTGAGCATCATAACTCTTGGTACTTTTTGGACCCTGAGTAATTTTGTCAATACAATCCTAAAACATATAATGGTATACCATGTAGTTTGATTTTAATTTAAATATTATTAACATTGGCCTTAATTTTACCAAGAACAATCAGTAAATATTTAACTATAGCTATTAACACATACATAAACTTAGTCATAATACACAAGGATTTTATAAAGGGAGAAGAAAGAAAACACATTAAACTATGCCTTTGTTATATGAATTTTATTTGCATAATTAAAACTGAATGCTATTTACCAGCCTCATACCGATCAGAGGTGGCTGGAAATTTCTTCATATCAAATTTATGCTATTACTAATATATAGTACATGACAGTGTTCTAGGGAAAGCTATTACCAAAAAGGTAGAACATGACACTTACTTTAAAGTTAACTTATTAAATAATCAATTCAAAATCTAAAAGATGCAAGAATATCCAGCAATATAGCCATCACCATTGTCATTGTTTCAATGGTAATGGCTGCGTAATATCAGAGTGTGTATATAAATTGAATGTAGTGTGTATATGTGTATACATTCAAAACAGGATAATCAGTTTCACTATTTACACAATTTTTTCTAAGTTTAAAATTTGTTCAAAATAAAGTTTAAATATATCTGCTATACTTATACACTTATTATACATGCTAATAATTAGTAAATACTGAACCACTGCCCTGTGCAGGAATACACATTCACCTAATATTTGAGAAAATTCTTTTGCAAAGTTTACTAAGGAAAAACAATTTAGCTAGCCTTGATTGATAGAAGTAGAAGTCGACTTTTTATAGCAGAATACATGATGAAAGGAAGAATGGTATTTGATAGTGAGAAAAAAGAAGGTGGACTGAGAGTGACATAGAACCTAATCTTATCAAAAAATAGGGAGTTGGTTTTAAATTTGACATCAAGGGGATTTGATATGATGTAGAGAGGAAGTCAAAGCCACTGATGTAACAGTAGGTGATAAAACGTGGGAAAAGGAAATGCTCTCTGTCGAGTCATGCAAATAATTTTTGAGTGGTTCATTACGTTGGCTTTCACCCCTCCCAAACGAGTCTCTGTTACCGCCCCACCCTATCTGATCTTGCCATTACTATCTGTTGGTAATTTTCCACAGCACTAGATTCCAAAACATACACATATGTCTGCATTTGACACCCTTAGAATTCTCCCAACAAAGGCAGATACCCGTGCAAAGTAAATCAAAAGAAATTAAAAGAAAGCTTAGCCAATTCCTCATACAACCTGTTGTGGTTTTTGCTAGACCTGCCCAGATAATCCTTAGGTCTTGGGAAGAAGGAGAGTTGCTCATTTTCATGGATAGAATACTTGTAGTTTGTGCATATGGCATGTTTCTCCATGATTAAGAATAGTTACATTCATTTGGAAAAAGGGATCCTGAAGTGAACCACAGTTCACTTCTCTTCCTGATTGCTCTCAGCTTGTGTACTGGGTAGCAGTCCAATTTTCCTTCATTTGGTTTAATTAATCTTCCTACAACACCAATATAAATGGTTCTCTGTTAAAGTCTCAACAGTGGTGTGCTAATGTGTTTCCTGCTTTGCAGTTGTAATTCACTTAAAACAGAGAGAAATATTTATATCATAAATGAGATTTCTGATGTATTATCCTCATCTTTTAAGAAAATAGGTTAAATCAATTTTAGTTGATTTGATAGTTTCATTTTCACTGAATCTCTGAAGCTCATGGCTAATTACTAATTAAATTATATTTTGTAGATTAAATTATATCATTTCAATCCAAATTCTACTTCCCTGCCCCACTGTAGTATAAATGTATCCAATGTAGTATAAAGCTGAATTTTGTTGGTTATTTTTTCAATTTAGTTAGAATAATAATTTTATAAATTTTTCTATTTATATTGACTAACACAATGTGTTACAAAATTCTATTTTGCTGACAATAGTGTACTTCTGAACATATTTCTTATTATTGTTGGAAATATTAAGTTTCATAATGCTTTTCCTGCGGAAATTTTTTTTATTTTGGGAGGTTTTAATTGCTTTCAGAAATCTTTCAGAGATTAAAAATGTTGCAAATTAAGACAAATTCTGCTCTGATCTAAAATAATCCTGATCACTTCATAACAAACATGTAGAAAGAAGGTCATTAACTACACTTTACAGAGAATGGAAAACAATTTATATTAACACTTTGTGCAAATCATATTGCTGTGCCTGTTTTACTGCACCATTATTTAGTGCTGACTTTTATTTGCTCTGCATTGCGTAGGCCAGAAGATCACAAATAATATCATGATTTAGAGTTACCTTGGGAGATTGTACAATGCATATTTCCAGGCTTACTCTTAGAAATTCTGAGTCAGTAGTTCCAGTTTATAGTTTTGAAATCTATCATTTTAGTGATCACCGTGAATTATTAAAATGCAAATTGTAGATTACATGTGAAGGTATACTAAGAAGGAAAAGTATGTTTTTGAGTGTTTCTCAGCTACAACTATTATATAGATACATTTTCTGTTTTCTCTCCACTAGAATGTAAGCACCCCGGGGTGTGTGGTAAGGAAGATATTTCATTCATGTTTACTATTCTGTTCTCAAAAACTAGGATCTGATCTATTTGAGGTGCTAAATAAATCATTGCTGGAGAAATAATAATGTGAATGATAAATAAAATGTGACTGTGTCTGTTTTCTACTTTGCTTTTGACAGTTGCTCAGGGTGAGGTCTTATTGGTATCCACTTCCATGAAACACAATGACATTTGTAGAGAACTCCACATAACAGTTGCTTGATGTATTACACCTCACAGCACTACCATTAGTATCCTTGCGATACTCCTCTTCTCAGTGAATGTGAGCAGAAAAAAGAAGAAAGAGGAATATCTGATAATTGTGATATTTAAAACAGATGTTTTTGTAGTGAAATTGTTTAAGGATTCGTGTGTGGCTCTCACTAAGGAACAGTCCCAAACTTGTTTTTCTTTTGCGTATACTTCACTCATAGAGTTCATGGAAGAGTTCTTAGGTTTTGCTTTCAGCACATCCACCACCAGGGTCGGGTATATAATTCCTCAGGCTCAGTGCAAAATAAAATGCTGTGTCGCTACCAGATTAGGGGAAGTCAATCTTCACTTCTTACAGATAAAAGGTTCCAAAGGATCAAAACCTCCGCATAAGATGTGCAAGATGTGCTTGGAACGTGGAGTGGGGGTGTGCAAGAATCCCCTGCTAAATTGCCCACCAAATGCACCATGGGCATGACATAGCTGGGGTAGTGATGGGCCTCACTCTGACTCTTCCCAGGCCTCCTCCCAAGTTCCTCATAGAGGACAAAGGGCAAAAGCTACTCCCCTTTCAACATGACCTGACCGAGTGACTATCCTGGGTGGAGGCTGGCAGTGGTGGCAGGGTGAGGAGAGGGAGGGATCATGGGTTCCAGAGGATGGAGAAGAAAGGCAGTCAAGAATGCATCCTAAGGAGTGGCAAAAAATGGAACCACATAAGAGCTGAGGCTCTAATCCCTCAGTGCATGTTTCATGATCTCATAGGTCTTTACTTACACAACACAAATTCAAATGCAAAGTTATTTAGAATGTCTCTTCTCAGGTGGTGACCTCAAAAAATTAAACTCCAAGCATAAGGTTCTTCTGAGCACTGACCCTGTGTGCCTGCCAGTGGTCACACGTCTATGAAGCAGGCCTTATCTGCCATCCCTGGGGATGGACTTTTCCTGCTGTCTCTGTTTTGTGTTTCTATAGCAGAATACTCGAGCCTGGGTAATTGAAAAAGAAAGTTTATTTGGCTTATGATTCTGGTGGCTGGAAGGTTCAAGATTGGGCAGCTGCATCTGGTGAGGGCATCAGGCTGCTTCAACTTATGGTGGAAAATGGAAGAGGAAACTCTTAGATTCTGTTATAATCTACATTCAAATCTCAGAAGTATTTCATCTTTTGTTTCTGTCACAATCCCACCTTAATATTCCTATAAACTAAGATTTGTATGTAGTGTTAATCACTACTAAAGTATTTCTTTTTCTTCTTCTTCTTCTTATTTATTTATTTATTTTGAGACAGAGTCTTGCTCTTGTCACCCAGGCTGGAGTGGAATGGCACGATCTCAGCTCTCTGCAACCTCTGCCTCCCGGATTCAAGCGATTCTCCTGCCTCAGCCCCCCCGAGTAGCTGGGATTGCAGATGTGTGACACTATGCCCGGCTAATTTTTGTATGTTTAGTAGAGACGGGGTTTCACCATGTTGGCCAGGCTGGTCTTGAACTCCTGACCTTGTGATCCGCCCACCTCGGCCTCCCAAAGTGCTGAGATTACAGGCGTGAGCCACTGCACCGGACCACTACTAAAATATTTCTTTGTGTCAGTCTTGCGTAATAGCAATCCTATTTTTTTTGTTGTTGTTGTTAATCAAAACAATTATTCCAAACATAAGGTTCAGGTAGTACAGCTTCCTATACTAAAACTTGGGGTAATTTAGATGTCTTTTCTTTTCCTACATCCCATTGAAAGTTACTAGCCACAGAATTACTAAGTAAAAAGGGCCAAGTTATCATTCCCATATATACTTTATGCTACTCCCTAACTAAAAAAGTTTGCCAAGGGTAGTTTTGGGCTTCTATTTTATCTTGCTACCATAATAAATAACATAAATCAATGGAATTGGGGGGAAAAAAAAGACAAAAAGTCAATGGAAAAAAGCTGGTATTTTAAACAATCAATGAAAATGGTGAGCCTTTAGCAAGACTGATGATGAAAAAAAGGCAGAAAACATACTACCAATATCAGAAGTGAGGTAAAGAATATCACTTCAGACCTTGCAGACATTAAAAGAATAATAAGGAAATACTGATAACAACTTTATACACAAAAATTTGGCAACTAAGATAAAATGGAGCAATATTCTACAAAGCACAAACTGTCAAAAATCACCCAATATAAAGTACATAATTTGAACAGCCTTAATAAATGTTAAGAAAATAGAATTCATAATATAAAAAACAACAAAGAAGTCTCCAGACCCATGTGGTTTCAGTGGAGAATTCCACTGACAATTCAAGGAAGAATTAACACCAATGATACATGATACGTTTCTGAAAATAGAATAGGAAGAAATATTTCCAAATTTATTGTATGAAACTAGTTTTACTCTGATACTGAAACCAGGCAAAGAGAAAAGCACAGTACAGAACGAAACTTATAGACCAATATCCCTCATAAGTATAATTCAAATATCCTTACCAAAATATGAGCAAATTGATTTTGGGAGGTTTTATACCTTTTTATACCTTTTAAAGCCATTTTATACCTTTATTAAATTATATTCTACTATATTTAAAAAAAGAGTACACTGTGACCAAGTGGCCTTTATTTCATGGATACAAGAGCGGTTCAATATTCAAAACTCAATCAATGTTTTCTTTCTTTCTTTCTTTATTTTTTTGAGATGGAGTCTCACTCTGTCACCCAGGCTGGAGTGCAGTGGCGCAATCTTGGCTCACTGCAACCACCACCTTCCAGGTTCAAGCGATTCTCTCGCCTCAGCCTCCCAAGTAGCTGGGATTATAGGTGCTTGCCATCACGCCCCGCTAATTTTTGTATTTTTAGTAGAGACGGGGTTTCGCCATGTTGGCCAGGCTGGTCTCAAACTCCTGACCTCAGGTGATCCACCTGCCTCGGCCTCCCAAAGTGCTGGGATTACAGGCGTGAGCCACTGCACCCGGTTCAATGTTTAATTTTAAAAAATCGTGCTGGCTCATATGAAAAAGTTATATGATGATGAGTAATACAACCATAGCACATATTAAAGTAACAGAAAACATAGATGATACTTACGGAGACTTAAGAATGATCACTAGTGTACTATGTGTACTACCATGTCAGAGGAGTCATCTTCACCCTGTGTATGCTTTCCCATCTTAAAGAATAAGAATGTGATGCTCTCATCACTTTTCAACAGTTAAGCCATTTTATACCTTTATTAAATTATATTCTCTAGATAGCATTCGATTTTAACACGAGGTTGTTTTATATATATGGCCAAAAGACATCTATTTTATCAAACTGCTTGACAACATTTTGTAATTCCTGCACTTTAAAATAAACTTTTCTATTTTAAACGGACTATGCATCAGAAAAAGATGAGAAAACTTCCACTAAATTCAGGGTAAAGTCTGATGTACTTATGATCCCACATACTGTACACTGTAACTTAGTTTAGCAATGTTTTTTTCTCATCACGGTTTTTGTATAATAAATTAAAGATCATCTTCACCCAAGAGGTGGGTACAGGATTCTCAGCTTCAACAGAATCAGTAAGAGTAACTGGCTAATTATTGTTTTGTTTGCCTGAAAACACTCGACCCGTCTGGTTTTACACTCCTGTGTCAACATGTAGTAAGATGCATTAAAACCAGAAGACTTTAAATCAACCAAGCAAGACAAATATTTAACAAGAAAAGCCTGCATAAAAGATAGTAAAGCTCACTATATTTCTCATTATTTTGATGGAAATCCACTGTATTACATACATTGTTGTTTTTATAGAATTTTATTAAGAACTAGGAATAGACCGGGCACAGTGGCTCACGCCTGTAACCCCAACACTTTGGGAGGCCGAGGCGGGCGGATCATGAGGTCAAGAGATGGAGACCATCCTGACCTACATGGTGAAACCCCGTCTCTACTAAACAAATACAAAAAATCAGCCAGGCACGGTGGCTGGTGCCTGTGGTCCCAGCTACTTGGGAGGCTGAGGCAAGAGAATGGCGAGAACCCAGCAGGTGGTGCTTGCAGTGAGCCTAGATCACACCACTGCACTCCAGCCTGGGCCACACAGCAAGACTCCATCACACAAACACACACACACACACACAAACACACACACACACAACTAGGAATAGGAATATGCAAAGATTGTGTTGTTTTTCACATGATGTATTTCAATCAAAGTAATCAAGTTATTAAGAAATGCTATATTTTGTGTGTGTGACAATATTCAGGAAATTACAACAAATTTTACTAATTAAAATAACTTTGAAGTGTGAAAGTAAAATTTGCAAACAATTTGTGTGCTTCCAAACTGAGATTTTAGGGCATTCTTAATAAATCTAAATAAAGTTTAACATTAAGAAAATTTTGATCTAATGAAATTGGAGTTTCTGAAATTCTTAGGCTTTATATTGATGTGTCTTCTTTGTTGTTACTTTAGGTTGTGATGTGTCCATTACTCTTGCAACTGTGTATTTACTCATTTTGAGTAATAAAAGTATGTGTTTTATCTTACTTGAGCAAATTGAACCTATATTACTTCCTTGAGGTACTAAAATGTGTAATTACGTTTTCAAAATGATTTTGAAAGCATATTAGCATTTTAATGTAGAAATACTTCTAAATGCAGAAATAGGCATTGAAGCAGCAACACATAGCTCACCTGAAATACAGATCAATTAAACTGAATAACGTTATCTACAAAAACCAAAAACAAAACCAAACAAACAACAACTGATGTTTAAAATAAGGAATGCCTGTGTCATCTCATTAAGTAAGAAGACCTTAGAGAAAACTCAGAAGAGGTGTTATAGCATAAATTACAGGTTTTGGTATCAGAACCCCACTCTTAGAAGTAATATAACCTTACAGAAATTACCTAACAAGTCTAAGCTCAAGTTTCATCAGTTGTAAATTTGTAGCAAATACCTCACTGAGTTGTTAGAAGATAAATTAAAGCATTCAAAGCATTTACCACTGCTTAGCATTGAGTAGTTGCTCCAAAGGAAAACAGTATAAGGACAAAAGTATAAAAAAAATTAGGGAGCATATGGCTGGCCATGTTATTCAGAGAAATCTGTTTGCCTTCTTGCTAATCTAGTTGGCACAGGGATCAGCTAATTTATTTTTTACTCATTGGAACTATTAATACTTTTGTTTCTAATTAGCAAACAGTATCCCAGCTGGGCACGATGGCATGCACCTGTATTCCCAGCTACTTGGGAGGCTGAGACAGGAGGGTCCCTTGAGTTCAGGACTTTGAGGTCAGCCTAGGCAACATAGTGAGACATCCATCTTGAAAATAATATAATATATATTATATTATATAAACATATAATATATATTATATTATATTATATAAATATATAATATATATAAATATTATATAAATACATATTTATATAATATAATGTATATTAATTAATATATTTTTTTAAAAACCAGAATCCCTATGGGAATCAATTTCACATTAAAAAAAGGCATAAGTTAAGGAAAAAGTGTAAAAAATATTTATTGAAGTTAAGCATTAAAATACTAAGAGCATACTTTCCCATACCTTGCAATGATGCTGCAGAATGGACTGTAGTGATCTAGTCCATGGGCTAGAGCTACTCTCATTTATTAAACATAACTTTGTCATTTGCCAACACCTGCTAAAGTCTATACCAAGCAGCTGCTTAAGGGGGATCACTTTGAAAGTATAGAAAGTTGTATTCTTTTTATGTGTTCTTCATGAATAAAACCCCTTTAAATTCTGAAATCCCTTCCTTCCTGTCAGTTAGTGCCAACTGTAGTCAGAACCACCTACACCCAGAATCTTAGCCAGCTATGCATAACACTTTGCCCTTAGCCATCAGAAAAGATCAAGCCCTGAACAAATGAGTGCAGGACTTACCTTAAGTGCCAGTTATTGAAACTTGGATATAAACCAAACCCCAAAAATGCTAGCTATGGATTCTGTGATTTTTTTTTTCAAACCAAGAATGTATCATCTTGATCCAATTATTTTCCAAAGGGATTCTGGGGTGAAACTCAGAGGCAGGAACATATTTTTCTCCCAAAATAAACAAATAGACTTGACACAGAGAGAGAAACGTTGTAAATTTAATCCTTTCCCAAATAAGAAGGCATGAGTTTGGAGGGTATGATTTTCTATCCATCTTGACTGTGCTGTTTTAAAACCAGAAAGTGAGCTCCTGATTTCCCAAACTAATTTTAGACAGTCATTGTAAGCGGATGATTTGAGCTGTCATTGTACTACCTGTGGAGTAATTAACCTATCAGTTCTTGTTCTAACATACAATTCTTATGGACTCTGTATTAGTCTGTTCTCATGCTGCTAATAAAGACATACTCGAGACTGAGCAATTTATAAAGGAGAGAGGTTTAATTAACTAACACTTCCACATGGCTGGGGAGGGCTCACAATCATGGTAGAAGGTGAAGAGGAAGCAAGACACGTCTTACATGGCCGCAGGCAAAAGAGAGCTTGTGCAGGGGAACTCCCGTTTATAAAACCATCAGATATCATGGGACTTATTCACTACCATGAGAACAGTATGGGGAAATCACCCCCTTGATTCCGTTATCTTCTGACCCCGCCTATGACACATGGTGATTATTACAGTTCAAAGTGAGACTTGGGTGGCGACACAGCCAAACCATATCAGACTCCACGTATTTTGAGATGTGAAAATATAAGCTATACACATAAGTAACAGGTCTAATAGCAACTACCAAAGGAACAAGGACTAGACTTACTTCTAGAGCTTTTTAAAAATGTATTTCCATGTGACACAGGATACCTAAATCTCAGAAATGGTACCATTGGGAACTAAGTGACTTAATTCCGTGCGTTAATTGGAAATAGGTAGTCAACAGTTGGAAACTGGCTGGAAACAAAAGTAGGTGTGAAGACTTAAGTAAATGTATTTTGCTAGAAGGAAAGAAAGTGGGAAAGAAGATGAGATTAGGAACTGACAACTGGACTTAACCCAGAAATGAAATAGTAGCTGGATGTCACCACTTTGAATTTTAGGATTTTGCAAGAAATATAAGCAATAGCTGCCGAAATTGGGAGCACCACTAAAATATTTTAACCAAATTAGTCCAAACTCACTAATGTCAAAATAATTCATTTAATGCTTACATATACAAAACATAAGGAGTAGATATATTTTAGTGTAACCGTTTAGGGTTATATATTTAATATTTTAATATTGATTTTATGAATCTTGTGAATAAAATCAATAAATAGAAATGAATCTTGAAAAAATGCAATACTTTTTTAATTAAAGAATTTGTTGATGATAAAAAATATACCTCTTATTTTTTCAAATTTATTTTTTAATTGACATATAAAATTATGTGTGTTTATCATGTATACTGTAATGTTTTGAAGTACATACACATCGTAGAATGATTAAATGTAACTGGTTAACAAATGCATTATCTGACGTAGTTGTTATTAATATGGTGAGAACACTCTCTTAGCATTTTGTAAGATCATACTACATTATCATTAACAATAGTCACCAAGCTGTTCAATCACATTCTCAGACAAAATACGCTGACATAAAAAACCAATATTAAAAATACATTTTAAAATGCTTCCTAGTGATTTTGTTGTCCAATGGGCCAATGAGTAAATGACCTTCCAAAACCTATGGGAGGAAATTCCTGATTTTCATCTTGAAAGAAGTTTTTCAGTGACAAATAGAAACAACCATTATCTTACCGAGGAAGGATTATATGATGAAATGTCTTCTGGTGTCTATTCAAGGAAAGTTTTGAAAGCTTCTCAACTGGGATCTGAAAATCCTACCTTAGGATCGGGTAGACAGAGTGCTAATCAATAATGTATTATTTTGATTTCTCATTTTTTGGATATGTTCTTGGATATATGTTTTGTTTCCCCAAGGACTTTTGCAACTTTTTTTTTTTTTTTTTTTTTTTGCTACAGAGTCTCATTGTCACCCAGGCTGGTATGTGGTGGCATGAAGGCCTCTGCCTCCCGGATTCAAGAGATTCTTATGTCTTAGCCTACCAACTAGCTGTGACTACTGGCATACACCACCAGGCCTAGCTAATTTTTGTATCTTTAGTAGAGACAGGGTTTCACAATGTTGGCCAGGCTGATTTCAAACTAGCCTCAAATGATCTGCCCACCTCAGCTTCCCAAAGTGTGAGCCACCGCACCTGGTCTACAATTTCTTGACAGCACTGATTCTTCTCTGTCTTCCTAGGCCTACCAAGGACCATTTAGGTGTGTGTTTGATCCTGGCTGTTTTCTGATCACAGAAACAAAGATCACCCAAGAGCTTCGAGCCGTAGGAAGAAGCATAACCAAATATATTTCAGGTTATTTAAATGTCCATTAAACACTACACTAATCTTGGGTTATTGTGTGAGGTCTTGAAACATGAGGTCTTAATCATGTCCAAATTAGTAACGGCATGATGGAAAACAATCTGCAATCTCTTTCTAAAAATTGTTTTCTAAAAAAACACTGAGGGTTTTTTTTTATTATTTGAAAAAGGCAGTTATGAATCACTAAACAGAAATTAAAGCATTTTAAAGATTATTATCTTAGGAATTTTTTATTTTAAAAGTACTAAATAAAGACAAGTAGCATTTAAACAAAGAAAATAATATTTAATAATTCCATTGTTGAAAGCTTTATTTTTAAAAATTGTGGCTATCTTTTTAAGTATTTTTAATCAATTCCAGTATTGATATAAAGTTGATGCATTCATTTATTTGTGATTTACTGTTTTTGTTGTTGGTGGTGGTGGTGATATCATTTTTAGCAGCCTTACTCTGAAATCTGGAATGAGAAAGACTTGAACTTTTATGATTGATAACAAATAAAATAGTTGATTGATAGAACAACTGTTGGTAATATCTAAGACATGGCATTTTTTTTTTTTTTACTCCAGATCTTCGCTTTTAGAATTGGGTGTAAAGTGATATGTTAAGTGTCTTTTAATTTTAAATACAAGCAATCAAAGGAGAAATAGCTTGGTGTTCAGATCAGCATGTCAGAGATAGGCAAGATTTCATTGATGTGTTGGATGTTTCCTGATGAATATCTCTGAAGATAATTGAGAAGTAACAAAGATGAGACATTTCCAGCAGACCTGAGTTAACTCTACACAGCTCAGCAGGACTCCATTCATCTGCCTCACACCACCACCAAATCACCACAAAATATTTATTTCAATGAGAATATGACATATTGGATTCCTTTGAAAAATTCATAATATTTTAAATTATATTTTAGAAATTACTCAATAGATAAATGAGAACATAATTGCAAAAATAATTTTCAAATTCATCGCATTTACATGCAAACTTTCTTCTTCCAAGGGTTTGAATGAACAAAGAAAATCACTTTGCCTTTATAACTAATAAATAATTGTAAAAACTTTAACTCTTTCCAAGCTAGATACCAACTGTAGAGAAGATGAAACCCTGTTTTATTTAAGTGTTGTTAGTACCTGTTCTCATATATATTTTTTCTCTTAGAAACAGAGAATAAAAAGCTGAAAACAAAGATCTCATTATATTGTAATAAAATGGTACTACATAAATCTGTCTTATCCTGCCTTCACATACTGGAATCCCAGAGGAAAAGGAAGCAAGCTGAAAGCCACAAGGGGAATTCCACACAAAGATAATGCTACAACTACACAGTCATTTAGTATACACATGTACACACACACACACACACACACACACTCCAAACATATTCCTAGTCAGTAGACATAGAAAAGGAATATATTGTACATGGCAAACAGCATTGATCTGAAACCTAATATATTCAGATTGCTTCTGTCACTACTTATTACCACGGGCTTGGTCATTTTTCACTTCTCCGAGACTCAGCTTATGCACATGGAAGTGAGAAATCGGATTTGTGAGATTTTCTGCATTTTTTTCTGGCTGTGTAAAATTGAGTCATCTAATAATGACCCTTAATAGATGTCAAACATGCTACTGGGAAATAACTGGGCTCCACAGACAAGTGCTACTAGGGTGAACACTAGTTAAGATTTGAGGGAGTTATAATTTTTTACAACTGTATAAAAATTTTAAGAACAGTAATGTGCTGCAAAATACTAAGAAATAACCTACTTTAGTAAACTTTTTTTTAGTGCTTAAAGAGAAAATTTCACCTTACAAAACCTCAACAGTTGCAACAGACTGATTGTTTTACTCTGCTAGTTTTGCTTAAATATTAATTAAATATTAAATATTAGTGTTTTCTCTCAGAGCCTGGAAATCTTGATGTTAGTGAAGCTGACCAGTGGACACATGAGTCATCGTGGGGAATGAAAATGGAATATCATATTCTACAGGACAATTAGTGAAGAATTATGTGAAAGTTAGTTTTGAAGTGACAGGAATATTTGAAGTGTTGTGTGTGTTCTGCACAGGATACTGACTGACTTTCCTGTGCCTATGTCAGTTTGGAAGCCTCCATTTCAAAAACATATCAGCTTATGTTGCTAATGTTTAGGAAATATACCAGTTCGTCGGGCATGGTGGCTCACACCTGTAATCCCAGCTCTTTGGTAGGCAGAAACAGAAGAATCCCTTGAACCCAGAAGTTTGAGAACAGACTGGGCATGGTGACAAGACCCTGTCTCTACAAAAAACTTTTTAAAAATTTAGCTGGGTGGTGTGGCACATAGTTGTAGTCCTAGATACTCAGGAGGCTGAGGCAGGAGGATCCCTTGATCCCAGGAGTTCGAGGCTACACTGAGCTATGATTGTGCCCCTGCGCTCCAGCCTGGGCAACAGAGAAAGACTAAAACAAAAAGATTTAGCAGTGCATCCCACCAACCTGGGGGAGACAACAAGATTATCTTTTTACAATAAGGGATAGAATTTTGATTTAAGAAACAATTATTGAAATCACTTATTACAAGAAGACTGCTTGCCACACCTATTTCTTAGTCTGCCATAATAAAATACCATAGATTGTCTGGCTTAAACAATAGAAATTTGTTTTTATCTAACATTTCTGGAGCCTGGGAAGTCCAAGATCAAAAACTTTCTGGTGAGGGCTCTCTTCCTGACTTGCAGATAGCTGCCTTCTTGCTGTGCCTTCATCGGGTATAGAGAGAAGGAGCGCAACATATCTGGTGTCTTTTTTCAAAAAGACTCTAATCCAATCAGATCAGTACCCTGCCCTTGTGACCTCTTTTTGCCTTATTACTTCCGTACACCAAATATAGTCACATTGAGGACAGGATTCCAACTTATGAATTTTGAAGGGGACGTAATTCAGTCCCTACCATTTCATCCCTGGCCCTCCAAAATGTATGACTTTAGTCACAGGCAAAATTAGTGCATTCCACCCCAATAGCCCCCAAAATCTTAAGTTTTTCCAGAATCAACTCTAAACACCAACATCTCATCTAAATATAATCTACATCAGATATAAGTGAGACTTGAAATACACTTTATTCCTGGGCAAAATTCTGTTCCATTTGCGAACCTATGAAATCAGAAAAGTTATGTACACAATGATGAGATATGCATGGGAAAGACATCCCCATTCCAAAAGGGAGAAATACAAAAGAAGGAAGAGAGACAGGTCCCTATCAAGTCCAAGACCTATCAAGGCAAATTTCATTAGACGTTAAGGCACAAGAATCATCTTATTTGTCTTGATTTTCTGCCTTCCAGGCCCACTGGGCTGGCAACATCAGCCTCACACCTCTGCAGGGCAGCCCTGCCCATTTGGCGCTGGGGAACTGTCCCTGCCTCCAAGGTCCTCTGCTAAATCTCCACCTGCTAAAATTGAAGAGGATACAGCCTTGAGCCATGTGCCAGAGGTGGGAGTGGCAGCCCTGAGGCTCTCTGAATTGCCTTAGTCACTGATTCTTCTTCTTTTTTTTTTTTTTTTTTTGAAGAATACGCACTTTCAAAATCAAATAGACTTATGGCCCTGTTACAGATTCTTCTTGTGGAACTCAACAAGCTCAACATGCTTGCTTGCTTCATTCCATCCTGGTTTCTCCCTTAGTTCAAATTGGCAATGTCTCTGCTAATACAATCCCATCTCTCTTTTTAGATTCTGCTGTTGAAATAATTCATTAAATCTATTCATGATCTCTTTTTCAAATAGTTGTTTAGTCACACCATCAGTGTCCTCTTCAAAGAAAACTTTCTCTCTTCTTTTTTTTTTTCTTAATTTGCAATATAGTTAGACTGAGAATTTTCCAAATCTCAAAGTTCTGGTTTATTTATGCTAACAATTTCTTCTTCAATTCATCTCTCTCTTTTCACATTTGGTATTAGCAGCAGGGAGAACAAAAGGCAATCATTCAATACTTTGCTTAGAAATCTCACCACAGGTTTTCTTTCCATAAAACACTACAACTCAATTCAGCTAAGTTCTTTGCCACTTTATAACAAGAATTTTTCTTCCTCGAGTTTCTAATAACTTGATCCTTTATTTCATCTGTGACCTCACCCATATTTCTAGTATGCACTTCAGTACTCTTCCAATCTCTACTCATTATCCATTTCCAAAACTGCTTTCACATTTTTAGGTATTTTTTACAGTGGAACCCCACTCCTGGTACCAAAATTATTCTTAGTCAGCTTGGGCTTCCATAATAAAGTACCATATACTGGGTAGCTTAAACAACAGAAATGTATTTTTTTTTAAATCCCACAGCTCTGGAGACTGGGAACTCTAAGATCAAGGTGCCAGTCAAATCAGTTTCTGTTGAAGGCTCTCTTTCTGGTTTGCAGATGGCTGTCTTCTCACTGTGTCTTCTTATGGCAGAGAGAAAGTGTCTTTTATCATGAAGACAATAATCCCATCAGATCTGGCCCCACCCTTATGACATCTTTAAAATTAATTGCTTCCTTACTCCAAAGATAGTCAAATGGAAGACAAGACTTCAATTTATAAATGTAGAGAGGACACCATTCAGTCCATAGAATCATGATCTCTTATTTAGCTATATCTCCTTAATTTGTAATCTTTAGCTTGATACATAAGCACAATATAATCACTACCACTTGGAGCAATGAGTTACTCAATCCCACATGACACTCTGAGAACCTTATGGTGTCAATTTCAGAACCATCTGCCTGCGGGGAATAAAGGAGAATGCGTTAATGTATTGACTCTCTTCCCACTCTCCTTCTCATGGGCCTTCCACATGGCAGTTCCAGGAAAGTCCCAGTGAGAAGTTGAAAGTGAGATGCTGCCAGGTTGTGTCCATGTAAACTGGATAGAGCATGACTGTAACTTAGCATAGCAGTAGCTCAAATAGAAGGTGAATCTGAGAGTCTTTGAACTGGTGACCAAAAAAATGAGTGATTCAGGCTGTTACAAATTTAAAATGGCCACAAATCCTTTTACACCCCTCCCATTGAAAGGAAGTGGTCTGTGTTCCTTCTTTTTGAATCTGGGAAATTCCATAATGGATTATGAGAGGATGGAGGCTGTGCCAAGTTTCAGGTTTAGTCTTTAAAAGTATGTCAGTTTCTAGTAGGTTCTGTTTGTTGGAATACTAGTTTTTGAAAACCAATTATCAGGCTGTGGAAAGTTCAAGTGATGTGAAGAAACCACATGTAGACAATTTGGACAATATTTCCAGCTAAATTCCCACATCAACTGCCAGGCAACTGACGGTGCTATGTTGGGACATCCAACCCAATTTCAGCTGTCATCTGATATCAGCTACACACAAGAGTACTGAGGCTACTCAACCCATTAGACTGTGAGAGATAGAAATAAATTGTCTTATGTCACAAGATAAAATTGACTTGGTATAAATTATTATATTAAATACTCAACAGTAGGAGTTTATTGATAATCATAAGTGGTTTTTACTTTACTTATTAACATTTTTATGCTATTATTGCATCTTATTTTGAGAGAAATGTCAGTCTATTCTGAACTGTCTTTTTATGTTTTGTTTATTTATATTTGCTTTGATGTACATATATAGTGAAGTTATTAGCACAAAGATGTGTTAATTAAAGATAATTAACATATCTATTATCTCACATAGTTATCCAAGCTATTGAGGACGAAGTTTTTGTCTAATTTTTAAATTCCTTTTTTTCATATCACTATTGCCTGGCACCAATATTGGCACAGATTAGACATTTAAGGTGAATATCTTAAAAAAGGTAAAAGTTTACCACAATATAATAGTATTTGAGTGGAGAAACAGAAGACCTGTTAGCGAGGAGACCATGAAAAAAACAAACCATGACTATCCAATCTTTGTTTATAATAAATCGGTGAATTTTTCTCCTAAGATATGAACTAACCTCCTTGTAATTTCCTGATTGTAATCAGTAATTAAAAATCTACTCTGTGAATTACAGATTGTTCAGACAAACAATTTAATTTGCCCACATTTTCTCTAGGCATGACTAAATTAGGGGGCATTCCCACTGCAAACCAGTTTTATCCAAACTACCCATAATATGACCATTGTTTTGCTAGTTACTTTAACAATAAGATGCATTATACAAATATTTTAAAATTTCAGTTATGCAACCCATTATTATCGCTTTCAGCTACATTTAAATAACATGAGTAGGGAACTAGGATATGGCCCACAAAATGACCTAGGGCATTGAGTGAATATTAAAATCATCAATTAATATTGTTCTCCAAACTGAGAAAGATAATATTTTTGATGTTTTTAATATTTTCCTGAATAAGTTTTTGATTGCTGTCCCTTTATACATATGAGCATTTCTCTATTTTGTTAAATATTTGTATTTAATTATTGTTATATTTTTATTTATATTTCCAAATGGCACATAAAAATAATTATCATATTAATTACATGTAGTATTGCTTTTTAATGATTTGTTCTGCTCAATGAAATGAGTATCATCTTCATAATAAAGTGTTTCATAACATTCTTTCTATTTTAGGAACTATAGAAATGGGGAACATAGCTTCCTTTTAGGATAGAAAAAAGGCCACATTTTAGAAAGTGCTTTACTAGGCCATTAATTATAGTTTATGAAAGTTTGTAATGCTAATTTCATAATAAAGTCTCTCTTCACTGGCATTCACATTAATGATCATTCTTTTATTTCTGTGATAGCATAAGGGCACTGTAGAATCCAGTTTAAGTCACATACACTGCACAAACACAGACACACACAGACACACACACACACACACACACACACACACACACACACACACGGACGTGCTCAGCAGGCATTGATTTTACAAAAAGACAGACTCTCTCTTGTCTTTCTGCATTCCTGATCCTGGAAAGATTGATCAAAGGAGATCCTCTTCTACTTTAAAAGCCAAGGTCCTTTCCAGATTTCCTTCCTCTTTCTTTCCAGTACTTGTCAGGACCTTAGAAATGGTAACTCCTCTAAGTATTAATGCCCCCCGCAGTAATGCCTCTGTAAGACAGCAGATCCTTTGAGAGAAGGATACCCTATTGTTATGCCAGAGCCTAATATTGATATGCAAACTCTGTAATTATAAAATAATTATGTGAGGGTGGAGTGTTGTTGAATTTTGCATGTTGTATTATTTAATAATGTTTTACTGTCATGTTGTCATTCAAGCAAAAGGCTCATCTTTCTAGGAATATTTTGCTGCTACATTTTTGCTGCTGAGAAGAAAACAAACAAACAAACAAAAAAAAACAAAAACGAAAGGATGCTCATATTTCTTAAGAAAATAAACTTTGTAGGTTAGTATCTAGGCATAATTGAGAATTATGATCATAATGAAAAAACTGGTAGCCTTTCAGAAAAGGTTAAAAACTATACATGTTTGAGAAAAATACCTTTGCTCATTATAATACCTGGTACATCATGTTATAATTAAGATTGTGTCACTCTTTCCATTATAAATCACTATTTTAAAGACTCATAAAGCAGCTGTAAAAATGAGCTCCAGGCTCAACTTGGCATGTAAAATATTAACCCAAGAGAATTTATGTTTTTTATTTTTATTTTACTTTTGTACAAAACTGTCTTTCAGGCCTTCTTAAAATAAAGCAAAATTTCAAGTAGATTTTTTCTTTCAGGTGCCTTTTTGGCACTTCATAAATCAAAACCAGTCTTGCTTGTTAAAAACCAAATCTTGCAAGCACTTGGTGAATTAGGAGAGGTAATCATTTTGAGTGCTTCAAATGACTCTTTTAAAAGTGCCTTAAATATTTTAAACATTACATGTGATCACTAAATATCTGAAGAGTTTTATAAGCCACCTACCAGAAAAACTTTTGCTTCTTTCCTTTCCAGATGGCATTAAAAATATTAATGATGCCAAAGTATAGTGTAAGACACTTTGCTATTATTGGTGTGATTCACTATTTCAGAATTCAGGTTCCATAAGACAGCTCCCTATGGCAAGCTATTCCAGCCTAATAATCCCTTTGTGTAATATTGTCTACCTGTGCCCACCAAGTGTGCACAGTGCTTCACTTGGCTGATATACACTTGCTAAATACACCCTGAAAGTTCAACCAATTGTATATCTAGAGTAGGATTTTTATAATATTCTCACCATTACAAAGAATATACTTTGTTACTAACGCATATAGACTAAATATAAATCCAGAGCTCATTTGACCAAGCAAGAATCAACTGCAGAAGCAATTGAATAGTTAACATGGAAAAATTATACCCTATATAGAGCCAATAGCTAAGACATTCTATATGTCTAGATGAGGTCCTTTTTAATATGAAATTTTTTTTTCGTCTCAAGTAGAAGTCTAATCAACTCTGAAGGTGAAAAAACTGATTTTTCAGTGAGTTCTTGTCTGCATTGATATCTGTCTTTCAAACCTAAAGAGAAAATGCACAAAGTTGGCTGATATTAGATATCAAAATCATTTTAATTTAAATAAATTTGATTATGGTTTAGATATTTAAACACTTGAATTTAGGTCATTATCTGTGGTCATTAACAGAATTCCTTTTGTTAAGTGAGTCTTATTGTTCAGGTCCGTGAATTATCTATACTTGTTGCACTCTTCCCAAGCACAAAATGCTATTCTAAATGTTTTCAATTATATTCTCTCATTTAATTCTCACAGCAATTGATATGGTTAGGCTTTGTGTCCACACCCAAGGCTCATCTTGAATTGACATTCCCAGGTGTTGAGGGAGAGACCTTGTGGGAGGTGATTGGATCATGGGGGCAGTTTCCCTCATGCTGTTCTCATGATAGTGAGTGAATTCTCACATGATCTGATGGTTTTATAAGGGGCACTTTCCTCTTCACTTCTTTCACATAGTCCCTCCTGCTGCCTTGTGAAGAAAATGCCATGATTGTAAGTTTCCTGAGGCCTCCAAGCCATGCTTCTTGTTAAGCCTGCAGAACTGCGAGTCAATTAAACCTCCTTTGTTTGTAAACTACCCAGTCTCAGGTAGTATCTCTATAGCAGTGTGAGAACACACTAATACAGTAAATTGGTACCAGGAGTGGGGTACTGCTATAAAGATATCTGAAAGCATGGAAGCAACTTTGCAATTGGGTAACAGGCAGAGGTTTTGAAGGGATCAGAAGAGTACAGGAAGATGTGGGAAACTTTGGAACTTCCTAGAGACTCGTTGAATGGTTTTGACCAAAATGCTGGCAGCGATATGGACAATGAAGTTCAGGCTGAGGTGGTCTCAGATGGAGATGAGGAACTCATTGGGAACTGGAGCAAAGGTCACTCTTGCTATGCTTTAGCAAAGAAACTAGCAGCATTTTGTCTCTGTTTAAGAGATCTATGGAACTTTGAACTTGAGAGAGATGATTTGAAACTTGAACTTATATGTAAAGGGAAGCAGAGCCTAACAGTTTGGAATATTTGCAGCCTGACAATGCAATAGGAAAAAAACAAAACAAAACAAAACAAAATGTCATTTTCTGAGGGGAAATTCAAAGCAGCTGCAGAGATTTGCATAAGTAATGAGGATCCAAATGTTAATTGACTAGATAATGGGGAAAATGCCTCCAGAGAAAGTCAGAGATCTTGGCAGCAGCCTTTCATCACAGGCCCAGAGGCCTAGGAGGAAAAAATAGTTTCACAAGCTGGGCCCAGGGCCCTCCCTACTCTGTGCAACCTTAAGACTTGGTACCCTACATCCTAGTCATGGCTTAAAGGCACCAACATATAGCTAAGGACATTGCTTTGGAGGGTGAAAGCCTCAAGCCTTGGTGGCTTACCTGTGGTGTTGGACCTCTGGTGCACAGAAATCAAGAATTGAGGTTTGGGAATCTCTGCCTAGATTTTAGATGATGTACAGAAATGCCTGGATGTCCAGGCAAAAGTTTGCTGCAGGGGCACAGCCCCCATAGAGAACCTCTGATAGAGCAGTGTGGAAGGGAAATATGGGGTTGGAGCTCCCAACACAGAGTCCCCACTGGGGCACCTCCTAGTATAGCTGTGGGAAGAGGGCCATCATCCTCTAGACCCCAGAATCATAGATCCACTGACAGTTTGCACCATGCACCTGGAAAAGCTGTAGACAGTTAATGTCAGCCCATGAAAGCAATTAGGAGGGGAGCTGTACCATGCAAAGACCCAGGAGTGGTGCTCCTCAAACCATGGGAACCTACCTCTTGCATTAGCATGATGTGGATGTGAGACATGGAGCCAGGGGAGATCATTTTGGAGCTTTAAGATTTAATGACTGGCCCACTTGGTTTTGGACTTGCATAGGACCTTTAGCCCCTTTGATTTGGCCAATTTTTTCCCATTTGGAATGGGATCATCTGTCCAATGGCTGTACTCCCATTGTATTTTGGAAGTAACTCACTTGCTTTTGATTTTACAGGCTCGTAGGCAAAAGGGACTTACCTTGTCTCAGCTGAGATTTTAGACTTGAACTTTTGAGTGAATGCTGAAATGAGTTAAGACTTTGGGGGACTGTTGGGAAAGCATGATTGTTTTTGAAATGTGAGGACATGAGATTTGGTGGGGAGCAGTGGTGGAATGATATCATTAGGCTTTGTGCCCCCACTCGGATCTCATTTTGAATTGGAATCCCCAGGTGCTAAGGGAGAGACCCGGTTGGAAGTGATTGGATCATAGGGGTGGTTTCCCTTATGCTGTTCTAATGATAATGAGTGAGTTCTCAAGAGATCTGATGTTTTTATAAAGGGCTCTTCCCTCTTTGCTTCTTTCACACACTCCCTCTGCTGCCTTGTGAAGAAGGTGCCTACTTTCCCTTCACCTTCTGCCATCATTGTAAGTTTCTTGAGGCCTCCTACTCATGGTTCCTGTTAAGCCTATGTAACAGTGAGTCAAATAAACCTCCTTTGTTTCTAAATTACCCAGTCTCAGGAAGTATCTTTACAGCAGTGTGAGAACAGACTAATACAGCAACGCTGTGTGTTAGTGTTTATTTGGCCTCCAATATAATGGTGAGAAAACTGAAAAGCAAAGAAACTAACTTTTCCAAGTTATGTAGCGCTGATGTTTAGACTCCAAGTATGATTTCAGGTAAATAGTCATTATATTATGGCAATTCCAGAATACATTTGTGACATGTCAAATACCTTTATGACATCCCAAATACTTCTGTGACATCACACTGATGAAAACTAGTTCATCTGGTGGTTTACCTTTGCTGCACAAATACCAAGAGAAAGTAAAACTTTTGACTTTAATAAAGATAGTTGATACACAGACAGTATGTACACACATTACTTCACAAAAATGTTATTGCCCTGAAGAGCCAATCATATCATAAATAGTGTTTTCTGGAAGTGTTGAATAGAAAGGGTGTGCTTTTTTATTTTTTACAACGTGGCCACAAATTATTGGGTACTTTTTCTATCTGCAGATGGGATCTATATCCTCTATTCTTAGATCTGGCCAGGTTTTGTAACTCTTTCAACCAATGAAGTGTGACACTGTGTGATTTCCAAGGCTTGGTAGTTAAACGCCATTCAGCTTTTTTCATTATGTAAGAAATTGGCACGGTCATTGTGTAAGAAATTCAAATACCATAAAGAAGCCATCATGAAAGGGAGCCCACGTGGGAAAGCCATGTATAGGTGTTGTGGTGAAGAGTTCCACACGAGCCCACTCTTCAGAGTATCCCAGCCCAGGCAGTTGACAGGTGAGAGTGAAAGAGCCCCCAGATTATTTTAGCCTCCAACTATTTGAGTTGTATCCCACCATTTCAGCCTTCCATACCAAGCCCCTAACCATTGCAGAGCAAAGAAAGTCATCTTTGGTCTGCCTCACCTGAATTCTTGACCCACACAGTCTGTAAACATATTACAATTGTTTTTGTTCAACACTTACTTCTGGGGTGAGTAACCATGGCAGTCAGTTATTCAGCCACTTTTGAAAAAAGAAAAAGTAAGTTTAGTTTTTGATCAGACATTAAAATATCACGTCAATTTGAACATAAACCTGCTTCAGAAATATCTAACCACATTAAGAGTGTGTATTTCTAATTGTAAGGAATTCAGATATACAGAATTTGTGTTTAAAATCTGGCAATAGCCAGTTTACTAAAGATATTTGTTTCATGTAAGTTCTTTGAGGGAAAAGACTAACCACATCTTTTTACTCAAGTTTTAGCTCCCATCCCCTTACAGTGCTGGAAACATCTCAGTAAAAGCTTAATGTGGGGATAAATATGAATAGTACTGATTATAGATACACTATAGCTGAAACTAAAATCAAAGTATCTTGCCCTCAAACTATGTATCTTTGTTTCTTTTATGACATTTCCTAAAATTATCAGTCTAAAGACTGAGAAGAAATGCAGCAAAATAATATAATGATGTCCCCCTTGATATTAAGGTGCATATTAAAGTAAGTTTAATATCTTAGGAGTTCAGCATAATGCTTACTTTGAGAGTCATGTGACCAAAACCTTTTTGGTGAGATTGATTATTAGTATACCAGGAGATCTCAATATAAGTCAAATAGCTTTTATTTAGGTCTCAGTCAAACTGACAGTAGCTAAAACATTTTTTATATGTATTTTAGATACATGGATCCAGGATTACTGTGTAACTGTCTGAGCTAAAACTTTGCCTGTCAAGCAAGTAACATTTTGTAATAGAGAGGCAGTTTGGGGGTTAAAACACATTATTTGTTTTTAATCATTTGAAGAATAAAATAATAGCTTGAACTTCTTATAAGCTGTCTTTTATATCTTTGATTATCTAGATCAAAAATCTACCTCTGTTAGCTCAATAAAATTTTTAAAAACTTAGGTAAGTAGAAACATATAGAATGGTTTAAGTTAAAGTCTTTCAATGCTGAAATAATTTATGCAGCGATTTTTTTAATTTTAAATTTTTAGACTAAAATTGTCACATTTTACATAAACTCTGCCTTTGGACAATAAATGTAGGGAGAAGAAATACTTGTTCAGTTTGAAATATAACAGCTACTTTTAAATACACTTGAAACAAGAAATAAAATATTTTAAAAGTGTGAGTAAAATATTAAATACAGATTAAAAGGTTTTGCAAAGTGCTCACTGCTATATAAAAATCATGACATTTTATAACTAAAGCAATATATTATCTATTATTAAATTGAATCCTTACCTGCACAGATTTTGCAACAGAATTTTCTGTTTAGTAATAAACACATCTAATTATTTCTCTCTTAATTATTGCCTTTTTGCCAAATAGGCTTATTCATTTATTTATTCACAATGTTTACTTAGTACTTTGTATACGCCACATGCGTTTTATTGTGCTGGTGTTGAAAACATATAGCATGGTCTTTAACTTTGGGGAAATAACTGTCTTATTGGTGGTCTCCATCTCCTGGCTGCTATCTTTTCTTATTAAAAAGAGTCTCCTTAGAGTTCCTCGTGACTTTCACTTCTCTCACTCTTACGTATATTTTCCACATCTCTAACCTAAAGCTTTTCTTTTAATTCTTTATGCATATGCCTAACTTAAGAGATGTTATTCTGAATGTCCAGCATAAACTTTATCAAAAGGCCCTAAATATCTCCTACCAATTTGTTCGTACCCCATGAAGACCTATGGTGGTTGATGGTCCTACTATCCATTTGGCCCAGGGTTCCCGACCTGGTAGGTTAACATCTAAGTTCATTTGTTTTTGTATATCTGTTAGGTTTTGTTTGGAAAATAATAATAGCTCCCAATGACATATGAAAAACTGCTCAGCATCTCTAATCATCAGAGAAATGCAAATGAAAACCATAATGAGAAATCACCTCACACCTGTCAGGATGGCCATTATCGAAAAGACAAAAGTTAAGTGCTGGTGAGGCTGTGAAGGAAACACACCCCACTGTTGGTGAGAATTTAAATTAGCACAGCTGTAATGAAAAACGGTATGTAAGTTCATCAAAGAATTGAAAATAGAACTATCATATGATCCAGCAATCTCACTTCTGGGTATATATCCAAAGGAAATCAAATGAGTATGTTGAAAAGATACCTGCATTCTCACATTCATTGACAGATTATTTGCAATAGCCATGATATGAAATCAACCTGTGTTCATCACAGATGAATGGATAAAGAAATTGTATACATACAATGGAATATGGTTCAATTTTTAAAAAAACAAAAAAGGAAACTTGTTATTTGTGACAACATAGATGGACCTGTAGGATACGATGTTAAGTCAAAAAGACCAGGCACATGATATCATTTATATGTGGAATCTAAAAAAGGCAAAATCCCAGAAGCAGAGGGTAGAATGGTGGTTACTAGGATCTGAAAGGAGGAGAAGGCGGAATAAGGGAGCTGTTGGTCAAAGGATACAAAATTTCAGTTAGATGGGAGGAGTAAGTTCAAAAGATCTATTGCAAAACATAGGGACGATAGTTAATGATAATTAATTGTGTACCTGAAAATTGCCAAAAGGGTAAATTCTACACAATCTCACTGTAAAAATAAGTATGTGAGGCAATGTAAATATTAATTAGCTCAATTTAGCCATTTCACATATACACTATATATATATATAAAACCATCATATGTACTACAAATATATACGATTTTTAAAAATACATTTAAAAAAATGATAGTCTCCAAAGACTCTTCAGTTACATACTGCTACATACTTGCCACAAGGTTGAAAGGAAAGTGCACTTAAGATCAAATTCTGCCTCAGACAGAGACAAATAACATGAACTGGTTTGAAATATCTATTCTGCGAGTTTGAACCCACAGAAGAATAAAGTTATAAGTCTTCATTCTTCTATAGGCTCAGCCACATCCTTATGCTCAAGGTTCACTACAGGCACTATTCTAGTATCATTATTCTCTGCATCAAGAATCTGGAAACCCTCCTGAGTCAATGACTTGAACACAAGAACTTTCGGGAATATAGCGCCAATGCTGCAGCAACATGTCTCGCTAGAGTTTGTTACACTGTTCGTATAAGATTTGAGGGCATCCTTTATATATTTTAACTAAAGCACATTGCTTGAAAACTCTTCTAAAATCATCAACAAGAACTATTTAAATTTTTCTACTGGTCTGTCAGTGAAGTATTAATGTGGATATGATAGCTGAGGCTTCATGTGCCTAGGGTTTCTGATATAATACTAATTGATGGTCTTTAGATCTAAATTCCTGATTAGACAACTGATTACTCTAGCATTTCAATTTAAATTAATAGGCATAGATAAAATCACTGTGTCCATGCCAATGTATTTAGAAATGAAGACATCACAGCCAATTAGTATTTGAGGTGGAATCCCAAATTACCTAGTTGAGGAATTTGATCAGGCAGTCCTGAATATAATTCCTGATTCCATCAGCTATAGAACCTTGAGTAAGTCACTTGGCATCCTGAAATCTCATGTTCTTCATGAATCAGAGTTTCCCCTTAAAAAGATCACTCAAGTTGCATGAAGGCAACATGTAACAAGATTGCAAGAATAGATGATAGGAAACTACTATCATCAGAAAGTAGCCCAGGCAAAAGATAGACATGGATAAGTCCATTAAAAGAGATTTGTTCTACTCCTCATCCAACTATAGTTTACCTTTAACACTTTCTAGTGCCAGTCATGTAGATTAAAATAATTAAACAGTATTTGGGTCTTCAGAAGAAATCAGAATTTTAAAGGCAAATATACTCTACCTATTGTTTAGATATATTTCACTAAAGTATGCACAAAAATAAATTGTGCAAAAATAATTTAAAGTTACAGTAACCAACTTGTGGCTCTTCAAGAAACCGCAACTCAGTGGTAACAGAGAGAAATAGATAATAAGTATAAAATCATTAATTAGGTCATACAGCTAAAAGGGACCTTAGGGCCGGTCTATACACTTCATGTTTTATTAAGTTCTAAGTGCTCAACCCACTATTATTTTCAGTAAGAGAAAGTTTGGACTTTATTTGTTACTGGGTAACTCCTAGGACTCATTAAAAAATCTCAGAGACTTTATCATGTTTGAAGTAAAAAAAAGTATATTTTCAATGACTTTATTAAACTTAGGTAACTAATTTCCATCTTCTACCAAAAAATACAGACACATGAAAATGAGCGGGACAGCTTCATGCCACGTGTTACCAGCTTATAAGCACTTGAAAGACTTGCTTTACTTATACTGTCTTTATCATGGAACAAAAACAAATGAGTCTGTTATGTCCCTTTCAACACACTATAAATCTCTGATGTCCATACAATGCCACATTAAAGCACAAGAAGCTCTACTGTCAGTGTCTAACCACCAAATAAACTTGACAGTCAGGAAATACAGAAAGCAAACTTGGGAAGTACAACACAGTCAATCTGTATCTGGGATGATACCGTGTTTTCAGCTGGTAAAAGATAACATATGGCTCATGCAGTCTTTGAGGGTGATGTCACTGTGTATATGCCCTGCTAACATTTCTAATGTTATAAACTTAGGGGCCAAGTAATTGTACTAGAGAAGTATGGCAAATAAATATGTTGGGTTAACCAAAGGGAATGAAACATAGTTTTAGATTTTCCCAGTTATGAGTTAACACGCTTCTCCAGAAGATAAGCTAGAAAAAAAAACTGGGTTTAGAGTATTGAGTCCAAGACACTGAGAACACACAAGGCTTATAATAGTACCAACGTGAAGGAAGAGAAGCAATGAATTATCATAGTCAGTAAAATTTATATGCAGCCAAATATAGAACCTGATGTTTTCTCCTCCTTTCTAGGAGGACAGATTACTGCCCTGGCAATGTAGTCATCTATACAAGAAAGAATAGGTGCAATTAATTCTCTATGTTCACAATAAACATGAGAACACATACATTTAAACCTACAAATAATTCAAATTGTAATTTGTTTTAGCAAGAGTATGTACCATTTGGGCAACTGAAGCTAATCAGAGACTGATGCTGCCTGTACCTGGTGCAATTCCTCTGTAGCTATCATTTCGGTTTTCTTTTTTCCACTCCATTTTAAGGATGTCCTTGTAAATGAAATTTTGATATTGCTTTAAAATATTAAAGAAGCAAGACAGTGAGTTAGATTAACCATCTTGTATGCTTCAACTTCTTGACCACCTGGAAGTGATTCTGGAATACATATTTCCCCCAGGGCTCAGTCTAAGATGCAAACTCAAACACTATCTATAAAGAAAACATATATTCGTTAATGAGAAGGATAGAGAACTCTTCTAATTTTCATTTCTGCTACTCAGAGACAGTTCAAGCTTGATTAACCATGAGGCAATATAATATTGTGGTTGAAGCAAAGCTGTGTTTAAATCCCAGCTCTGTTTTTATTGGACAGATCTCAGCTTGGAACAGTTAACGACCCCATCTTTAAAGTATGAGGAATAGTAGGCCTTAGTTTATAGAGATGATTAAGGATTAAGTGAACTGTTTTTTAAAAGGTTTCGAATAGTGTTTGGCTCATAGTAAGTACTATGTAAGTATTTATTTTAATTTTAAAAATTGAGAGCATTTCCTCTCAGAGAGCTATTACATATTGTGATGATTAATTTTATGTGTCAACTTAGCTAGACTATGTTGCTCAGTTTTTTGATCAACTACCATTGTAGATGTTGTTGTGAAGTCATTTTTAAAGATTAGTTCTAGATCCTTGAGGAATCACCACGCTGTCTTCCACAATGGTTGAACTAATTTACACTCCCAACAACAGTGTAAAAGCGTTCCTATTTCTCCACATTCTCTCCACATCTGTTGTTTCCTGACTTTTTGATGATCGCCATTCTAACTGGCATTAGATGGTATCTCACGGTGGTTTTGATTTGCGTTTCTCTGATGACCAGTGATAATGAGCATTTTTTCATGTGTCTGTTGGCTGCATAAATGTCTTCTTTTGAGAAGGGTCTGTTTATATTCCTTGCCCACTTTTTGATGGGGTTGTTATAGTCTTGTAAATTTGTTTAAGTTCTTTGTAGATTCTGGATATTAGCCCTTTCTCAGATGGATAGATTGTAAAAATTTGTTCCCATTCTGTAGGTTGACTATTCACTCTGATGATTGTTTGTTTTGTTGTTGTCGTTGTTGTTGTTGTTGTTGTTGCCATGCAGAAGCTCTTTAGTTTAATTAGATCCCATTTGTCTACTTTGGCTTTTGTTGCCATTGCTTTTGGTATTTTAGTCATTAAGTCTTTGTCCATGCCTATGTCCTGAATGGTATTGCCTAAGTTTTCTTCTGGGGCTTTTATTGTTCTAGGTCTTACATTTAAGTCTTTAATCCATCCTGAGTTAATTTTTGTATATGGTGTAAGGAAAGGATCCAGGTCCAGCTTTCTACATATGGCTAGCCAGTTTTCCCAGCACCATTTATTAAATAGGGAATCCTTTCACCATTGCTTGTTTTTGTCAGGTTTGTCAAAGATCAGATGGTTGTAGATGTGTGGTGTTATTTCTGAGGCCTCTGTTCTGTTCCATTGGTCTACATCTCTGTTTTAGTACCAGTACCATGCTGTTTTGGTTATTGTAGCCTTGTAGTGTAGTTTGAAGTCAGGTAGCACGATGCCTCCAACTTTGCTCTTTTGGCTTAGGCTTGTCTTGGCTATGCAGGCTCTTTTTTGGTTCCATGTGCACTCTAGAGTAGTTTTTTCCAATTCTGTGAAAAAAGTTGTTGGTAGCTTGATGGGGATGGCATTGAATCGATAAATTACCTTGGACAGCATGACCACTTTCATGATATTGATTTTTCCTATCCATGAGCATGGAATGTTCTTCCATTTGTTTGTGTCCTCTTTTATTTTGTTGAGCAGTGGTTTATAGTTCTCCTTGAAGAGGTCCTTCGCATTCCTTGTAAGCTGGATTCCTAGGTATTTTATTCTCTTTGAAGCAATTGTGAATGGGAGATCACTATGATTTGGCTCTCTGTCTGTCTGTTATTGGTGTATAGGAATGCTTGTGATTTTTGCTAGAAATGCCATTTGACCCAGCGATCCCATTACTGAGTGTATTCCCAAAGGTTTATAAATCATACTACTATAAAGACACATGCACACGTATGTTTTTTTGTGGCACTATTCACAATAGCAAAGACTTGGAACCAACCCAGATGTCCATCAATGATAGACTGGATTAAGAAAATGTGGCACATATACACCATGGAATACTATGCAGCCATACAAAAGGATGAGTTCATGTCCTTTGCAGGGACATGGATGAAGCTGGAAACCATCATTCCCAGCAAACTATTGCGGGGACAGAAGACCAAACACCGCATGTTCTCACTCATAGGTGAGAATTCAACAATGATAATACTTGGACACAGAGCGGGGAACATCACACACCAGGGCCTTTCGAGTGGTGGGGGGCTGGGGGAGGGATAGCATTAGAAGAAATACCTAATATAAATGATGAGTTGATGGGTGCAGCAATCCAATATGGCATATGTATAGCTATTTAACAAACCAGCACGTCGTGCACATGTACCCTAGAACTTAAAGTATAATAATAATTTTAAAAAAAGATATGATTAATATTTAAATTAGTACACTTTGAGTAAGTAATATTATTCTGCAGGCCGAATACAGTGGCTCATGCCTAGAAAGCCAGCACTTTGGGAGGCCTAGGCAGGTGTACAAGAGGTCAAGAGATCGAGACCATCCTGTCCAACGTGGTGAAACCCTGTGTCTACTAAAAATACAAAAATTAGCTGGGTGTGGTGGTGCCTGCCTATAGTCCCAGCTACTTGGGAGGCTGAGGCAGGAGAATCACTTGAACCCAGGAGGTGAGGATTGCAGTGAGCCGAGATTGCACCACTGTACTCCAGCCTGGGTGACAGAGTGAGCCTCCATCTCTAATAATAATAATAATAATAATAATAATAATAATAATAATAACAACAACATCCTCCAAGATGTGGATGGGCTTCATCCAAACAGATGAAAGCCTTAAGAGCAAAGACAGGCCTCTGAAGAAGTAATTCTGCCTAAAGAGTGCACTTCTAGCATGCCTGGTCTTTCTTGTGGAATTTGGACTCAAAACTGCATTATTAACTCTTACCTGAATTTCTGGTCTGCCGACTTA
>NC_037670.1:34784269-34806611 GCF_003255815.1 Theropithecus gelada | reverse complement strand
AAAAAAAAAAAAAAAAAAAAAAAAAAAAAAAAACACAAACAGGATGTGTAGATTAATGACCACTAACAAAAATATTGTTTGCCTAGTTTGTTAAAAATGGAATGTAAAATAAGCAAAGAGGATTAAAATGCTTAATATTATACAAATAGAATTCTTTCAAAATGACAAAAATGTCAGAAAATATGTTTTAAATTTTATTTTTTAAAAAATCACCACTAATTTCCTTTTCTCCGTAAAATGTTCCCTTTTAAATTGTTCAAGAAGCCACAAAGCAAATTGAATACTTAATATACACCCTGATTTATTTGTACTTTTTAAAAAGTCTTTATATTTAAGGATAATTCTCCTTTTATAACCTGTGGTCTCTTATTTTTAATACATAATTTTGATCACTTGTTTTTAAAAAATACTAAACTTTTAAAACATATAATCTCTTAACCTGATTATAATAAAAAATAGTTTTGATAGCTTGGTCTAGTTATTGGAAATTTAAACTGTGCTTTTGTTTTTTTCATGCCATTTCCCTGTGACCTAATTTTTGGCGTGTATGGAAATACTCAAGACCTATAAAACACATATGTCCTGAGATTCGGTAGCTGCCTGCTCCAAGAGGGAAAAGAATTTAGGAATACCTGTTTCAATAATCACATTCATGGAGTATAGTGACACAGAAACCAAGTCTCACTACCTTTTCATGTATTCTAGCTCTTTCCAAAGAGATATTTTGTAAAACTACATAAAGAGCAACTTATATGACTGATATTTCCATCATCGAAGAGGATATGACAATCTCAACTATGAGCTCTGAATCCTCCACCAGTCTTCTTCTGATCACAGAAGTGGTAAAAGGAGATAAACACACAGGACAGACTTCATTAGTATCCAGGTGCTATTGTCTCAATGTTTGTGCCCCTCCAAAATTCACATGTTGAAATCCTACTCCTGCAAGGCGTTAGTATTAGGAAGTGAGGCCTTTGGGGGGTCATGATGTTATGAGGATGGAACCCTCATGAATGAGATTAGTGCACTTAACAAAGAGACCCTAGGGAGCTCCTTGGACACTGCTGGAAGGCTTCTATGAGAGAAATGAGCCCTCACCAGACACTGAATTTGCCGGTACCTTGATCTTGGACTTCTCAGTCACCAAAACTGAGAGAAATAAATTTCTCTTGTTTATAAGCCACCCAGTTTATAGTATTTTGTTATAGCAGCTCTAATGGACTAAGACACCAGCACTGTGCAATCTGTTTTTGTAATCTTAATAGCACAAGATTCCACAATGCCTTTCACATATTCTGGAGGTTGAATACCTTATTCTCCAAGCTGCTTTTCCCTGGACTTTCTCCTATTTTGTTGACTTTGGCTTTTAATCTTACCACTCTGATGATGTGAGGAGTACAGGAAAACAAATAAACAACCGAACATCCAAGAAGAAATTTCTTCTTAAGCCCAAACAGTAGCCTCAGTCACTCTATCCACATCTCCCTTCTCTGAGATCCTGTCTGTCTATCTCAACCTCGAGCCTTTCGAGGCGGAAGCTTTACTTACTGGAACGAATCCTCAGGGCCAGGCTTCCTGCACCAGCCTCATGGACGAATTGCAGGGAAGAAAAGAAGGGAGAGAATCACAAAGGAAATCTCAAAGAAAAAGAAATAGGAACTAAAAAAAAGTTCCACCCATGAAAGGTAAACTTTTTCTAGCTCTTTTCAATTCAAATACATCAGGATGTTTTGAAAGAAAATACAATTAACCAGACAGGGAAAATGACATCTTTCCTTTATGTCGCAGTTTAGAAAAGTAACTGCTATAACACACTGCATCAGAACAAATAATTTTATAGACTTCCTAAGTAGTAAGTAGAGAGTATTAGAACAATATTAAATAATCTCTGAGATTATTACCTGTCCAGTATCCTTTCTTATTTCTTTTGGAAATACTGGTCCTAATTATGGAGAAATCAATGCACCTCACCCCCAGGACATCTGGTTGGCTGGCACCGCCCCCGCTCCCTGTGTGTCCCTCATCTACTGATGACCGAGGCAAAGCAGAGCAGATGAACACATCACACAGCATGGCCACGCTCATCTTAGGCTCTTTGCTAGAACTGTACAAAAGGAGGTGTTTGTTTTTCCCTGATGATATTACGTTGGGAACACAGGAGCCAGGAGCTTCTCATGTCATTTTGTGAAATACTGTCTTAAGAAAGAGCCAATGAATGAGGAAAAATTGGTCAGAAAGTGAGACTCTGGATGCTGCCATAACAAATATCAGCCCAGGACCAGAAGTTCTTAATTGTGTGATCCCATATATTCCCTTTATTTTTAAAAATGTATTGAACATTTGTGTCTAAGACTGCTGAAGTAAGATTTCTATCACTAAATGAGGGTCCTGACTGATATGGTCACACATTCCAATGGAATTTTGTTTAATATTACAAGAGGCAAAGTCAAATTGGTTAACAATTATTTGAAGCCAATGATACAGTATATTTTATTTTCTTATATTAAGTTTAGTAAATGCTATTAGCAATATGGAATGTATTTTTAAATAAGTTGGAAGATTCTGTTCCTTTTATATTTGAAAGTAAACGCAGCATAATTTTATATCTGTGGTTCATAATAGTTTCCTGTTTTTCAACCTGCCCTTGGTTTTCAAAACAGTCTGTTCATTTCCTTCAGGTAACTACATTTGAAACAATCCATGAAGCTATCAAGATGACAGCACTACTTGTTTGATAATTATTCCTGTAGAAATCACGTCATGACTTTTTTCAGCATTTTTTCTTGAATTTTCACAAAAATAAACATCCTGTGACATTTTATGTTCAGGAAAAAAATTCAAATTATTTTCAAATATTTTGAAATTGGCAAAATACAAAAAGACATTTGCCAACGTTGCTTAAATTTTTAAATGTGTGTGTTTTTTATGGAAACTTCATCCTTATGTTTCTCGTTCATTTACAGTTAGCTGATGACAATGTTTTGTAAGGGTTTGATATCAGTTACTTTCAAAAGTATCATTAAATAATTTATTTTTAACTATAGAAAGTTGAAAAAACATTTTTATTTGTTTACTCTTTGTAGATGTAAGTGGCATATTGTTAGAAGACTAATCAATGTTTACAGTTTTTTATATTCTTTATAAAACTGCTAAACAGTTAAAGTAATAGGAGTAACAGTAGAAAAATAAGTAATTGAAGGAAGACAGAACAATCTAAACAAGAGAGGGGAAAAAATGGGAAAAAAATATACAATAAAAGGAAACAGCCAAATGATCCAGGCTCAAAGACAATTCTCCTAAATAATGCATGCTGTACAACCTTGCATATAAATTGGTTTTATATTTTCAGATGTGGAATATGAAGAATTTCTATTCATACAATGGAGAGCAAGTACAGTCGACTCTTATACTACAGGGATTTGAACTGTGCAGGTTCACTTATATGCAGACTTTCTTTCCTTCTGCCAATCCAAGACAGTAAAGCCAACCCCCTTTCTTCCTCCTCCTCCTCAGCCTACTCTACCTGAAGACAATGAGAATTAAGACCTTTTTTCACTTAATCAATGTAAATATATTTTCTTTTCCTTATGATTTATTTTTTTGTCTGGCTTATTTGTTGTAAGAATGCAGTATATTACATATATAACATAAAAATCAGTGTTCATCAACTGTTTATGTTATCAGTAAGGCTTCCAGTCAACAGCAAGCTATTAGTAATTCAGTTTTTGAGGAGTCAAAAGTTGTATGCGGTGTTTTTTACTTTGTTGGCAGTTGGCGCCCATAACTGATGCATTGTTCAAGGATGAACTATACTAGAGTTCTGAATAATTGTTCAAACAAACCATAGCAGGTCTGCAATCTGCATCTTTACTCCTCTCCTTTCACTCCATCCTGTAACACATCTATACCCCACAGCTGGATCCAACTGAGTCAGATCCCCAAGTAGTACAAACATAAGATGAAATCTCACTTTGTGTTCAAAACTGTTGAACACATGTCCTGTAAGCCCTATGCAACTTATTTTCTAACATTTAGATGTGAAAATTCAAGAAATACAATTGTCAAATAATGCATTCTATGAAGGCCAGAAATAAATCGTAATTGAACCTAATATCTCATTTGATGAGACAGTGTGTGCACCATTTGAAAAATAATACATTCTTCATAATTTCTCTCAATTCTGAAAATACAAGAGCATTACCACTAATACTTAGCAATTATCAACACTCCACATACCAGGCTTTCTCCTTGGTGTTTTGCATGTATGATTGCTAATCCTCCACACAGCAGGAAAATTATGTCTTTTAAATAACATTTTACAGAGAAGAAACTCAACAGGCTCACCCTTCCCAAAATTTCCCAGTGATTACTGTTTTAGGAATATGGTCTTCAGAAATATTTCCTACTCTCTCAGCATCCCCACAGTATTGGCTATAAGGAACATATAAAATTAATAGGGAAGTGTTCCTATTACAAATGTGAGCATATGTATGTATAAGTATATACATGTGCCTCTATGTAACAAACATTATGTACAATACCTACCAAAGCTCTAGTGATCTTGTAGCTCTGCCACCTCTAACACAGGAGGTTCAAGTCCATTGTCAAATTGGAGGATCATGTGAGATATTTTCAAATCTAGGCCTGAAATTCACTTATATCACTTCCCTCCACCTCCTAGTTGCCAGACCCAGGTGTATGCTGTGCTGAATCAAAGACACTGTCTCTTCAACAGTCCACTATTATGGTCACCAAACCAGCTTCATTCTTTCAGGTTTTGAACATACTTTCCATCTCCCCAAAGGAATCATTTCTATTCTGTCCTATCTCATCATTGCATATGACTGAAGACCAGGGTCATCAAGAATGTAAAGTAGTTTCTCATGCATCTGGATATGGCCCCTGTTGGTCCAATGACCTATCAACTAAAACTGCAAGTTGTTTGCCACCACATACCTGACATAGGGGGGAGAACGCCCACAATAAACATGTCTAATCCGAAGGAGAAAGTCAGAAGGCATACAGCAGTCACTGGTTGGTGATATTCTGAAACCTTGCTGAGTAGCTATTTTGAAAACACTTTACTTTAGGGTTCTGAGAGATTCTTGATTAGGCCTTTGTCTCTTTCTCTGGGGAAAAATCTCCCTTACACATGTCCATCTAGACCCTACGTTCTGGAAAGGTACTCTTGTCCATGAATCTGCCTGTCCACATCTGAAATGGGAATTCCTTAGAAGGCGACCATCTCATGATAATGGAAACCTGAGGTCTTGCTTTAGATGTTGAACAGCCAGATTTCCTTGACAATTGTTTAGAAACGACTCTCCGACTGTATTTTTCATCTCCTCTTACCCACAGCAAACATCAAAAAAGAAGGCTTCTGTGACTAAATGTGAGGGGAGGGAGCTTTTCCCTGAGCAAGCAACTCCTCAGTGGATACCAACTGGGTATCCTCCAATTAACTCCAACACTATCTACCTATCAGATCTCACAGGTTGAGGACTCAGTCCCCTAAACTTCTCTTGACTTCAGACTTCACAAGTCTAAGCCTCCAGAAATTCCAACCAACCAGCTTCAAGTGGGGCCTTCCAAAATCCCCTCTTTGGGCTCAATTAATTTGCTAGAGTGGCTTACAGAACTTAGGAAAATACTTATCTTTACTAGTTTATTATAGAGGAAATTACAAAGGATACAGATGAAGAGATGCATAGGGTGAGGTATGGGGGAAGGGTTATAGAGCTTCCATGCCCTCCCTGGGCCTTGCCACCCTCTAGCAACCTCCACACGTTCATCTATCTGGAGGCTCCCTGAACCCCGTCCTTTTGTGGTTTTATAGAGGCTTCATTACACAGATACAATTGACAGCCATGTAGAAATGTGACTGGACAAATAACATAATCTAAAACCAATGAGGCTTGTCTCTTCAGACTTTTCTTGGACCCTTTGTGTAGCATTCTTTCTTCTAGGGTAGGAGCAGGGATCTTCTTTGGAATGATTTTTTTTTTTTTTTTTTTTTTTCTTTGAGACAGAGTCTTTCTTTGTTGCCAGGCTGGCCAGGCTGGAGTGCAGTGGCATGATCTCGGCTCACTGCAACCTCTGCCTCCTGGGTTCAAGCGATTCTCTTGCCTCAGCCTCCCAAGTAGCAGAGACTACAGGTGCGTGCCACCATGCCCAGGTAATTTTTGTATTTTTTTAGTAGAGATGGGGTTTCACCATGTTGGCCAGGATGGTCTCAATCTCTTGACCTCAAGTGATCCTCCCGCCTTGGCCTTCCAAAATGCTGAGATTACAGATGTGAGCCACTATGCCCTGACAAAATGAGAATATTTTGAACTACAATCAGATTAGAGTCTTGCCTGGGGAAGAAGAACAGGAGAATTTCAGAGAGAGAAAGAGAGTTTCTGTTCCATGAGGTCTGCTCCTGAGGCCTAGAGTGCCCCAGCATTACAATAGAAGGGTATAAAAGGGGCCATGGAAGTCATCAACCAGGAATTATCAACAAAATCACAATATACTTCTGTCAAAAACGTAGTAGACTTCTTATCTATGTACTTCCTGTCAGTTCCTTGTGCCAGAAACGATACCCATTGTTCTTTCCTTGATTTAAATCTCAAGATTAATTAGTTCCTTGTTCCCATCTGCATGTGTCTGTCTCAAAAGAATGTTGTTTACCTTAAGATGATCTAATAAAACATGTAGAAGAGCAACATTCATAAAATATCTTTTCCCCGGTTCCTTTATTCAGCTGACAGTTACATTAAACACCAAAGCTTCAGTCTGTTTTACCCCATGTGAGTTATCAAACGATGAACATTACATGACTCTTTCATTCAGAGTCTTTATAATCCCGTTGCTTATTGTTTGAAATACAATGCTGCAAGGGAGGAAAACTCTGTGTTCTCTCCGTTCACTTTCTTGTAACAATTTGTCAAGTGTGATCAGCAATAACCACACACACACTCCTGCTTTCCTTTTATCCTCCTCCATTCCTAGATTGACAGGCTTCCCACAAAGTAACTGCAGATCCTAGTATTCCTCATCGTTTTCTTTCTGTAAATAATAGTGACCATCTTTCTGGGGTCCAGTGCCCAAGTTTTCACCACCTTCCCCGATCTCTTAACTATTGACACATATTTTAGTTTTTGTTTCATATTTTCTGAATTCATCAGGATAGGATAGACTATGATGTAATAACAAACACACTTCACCATCTCACTGGTTTAATGCAATAAAAGTGTGTTTCCTATTTACATCCTAGCCCAATATGTGTGCATGTATCTCTGAGCTTTCCTCAGTACCTCTTCTCTAAGCAAAGATTTAGGCACCAGACTCTTTTCACCTTCTAGCCATGTTATCATGGCTAGAAGTGTAAGTGGTCTCCAGGGTCACTGTGGGATGGATAAAGAGAATTTAATCATCACATGAGTTACTTTTAAGGGCTGTGCCTTAAAGAAGCAGTCCCCAACCTTTTTGGCACCATGGACCGGTTTCATGGAAGACAATTTTCCACAGACCAGAGATGAAGGGATGCAGGACGGTTTCGGGATGATTCATGTGTATTATATTTGTTGTGAACTTTATTTCTACTATTATTATGTTGTAATATATAATGAAATAATTATACAAGTCAGCATAATATAGAATCAGTGGGAGTCCTGAGATTGTTTTCCTGCAACTATCTGGTCCCATCTGGGGATGATGGGAGACAGTGACAGATCATCAGGCACCAGATTCTCATCAGGAGTGTGCAACCTAGATTATTCGCATGCACAGTTCACAACAGAGCTTCCAGTCCTATAAGAATCTAACGCCACCACTGATCTGACAGGAGGCAGAGCTCAGGCACTAATGCGGGCGATGGGGAGCAGTTTTAAACACAGACGAAGCTTTGCTTGCCTGCCTGCTGCTCACCTCCTGCTGTGCTACCCAGTTTTTAACAGGCCACCGATCAGTACCAGGCAAATGGCAAAGGGGTTGGGGACCCCTATCTTAAAGTACCCTCAACATTGTCCACACACCATTGAACATAACTTGGTCTCATGACATCAGCATTTAGTCAAGAGAGCCTGGGAACTGCAGTCTTTCTGTGCCCAGGAAGAGGAACTGGAATGACGAACACATAGTACACTCTATGCCACATAACTGAGAATATTTTGTAAACAAACAAACAAAAAAAACTCCATTCCTTTATTTATCTTATTTAATATTTGAAGGTTAAAACATGAAATTCTGCTCCACCCGAATTCTGCTCCTATGCTGTTCTATTACATTTAATTTCACTTTAAAACCAGTAAAACCATAAAGTTCTTTGTTTCCCTCTTTCTTCAACTTCTATGTAAGTTGCAGGGTACACGTGCAGGATGTGTAGGTTTGTTACATAGGTAAACATGTGCCATAGTGGGTTGCTGAACAGATCAACCCATCTCCTAGGCATTAAGCTCTTTCTCCATTAGCTTTTCTTCCTGATGCTCTCCCTCCCTAACACTCCCCCAAACAGGCCCTAGTGTGTGTTGTTCCCCTTGATGTGTCCATGCATTCTCATCATTCAGCTCCTACTTCTGAATGAGAATATGCGGTGTTTGGTTTTCTGTGCCTGCCTTAGTTTGCTGAGGATAATGACATACAGCTCCATCCATGTCCCTGCAAAGAACATAATCTTACTCCTTTTCATGGCTTGTAGTATTTCATGGTGTATGTATACCACATTTCCTTTATACATTCTATCATTGATGGGCATTTGGGTCGATCCCATGTCTTTACTATTGTGAATAGTGCTGCAATGAACATATGTGTGCATGTATCTCTATAATAGAATGATTTATATTTCTTTGGGTATATACCCAGTAATGGGATTGCTGGGTCAAATGATATTTCTGCTTCTAGAACTTTGAGTAATACTCGCACTGTCTTCCACAATGGCTAACCTAACTTACACTCCCACCAGCAATGTAACAGCATTCCTTTTTCTCTGCAACTTTGTCAGCATCTGTTGTTTCTTGACTTTTTAATAATCACCATTCTGACTGGGGTGAGATGGTATCTCATTGTGATTTTGATTTGCATTTCTGTAATGATCAGTGGTTTTGAGGTTTTTTTTTCATATGTTTGTTGACCACATGAATGTCTTCTTTTATTCATAAGAAGAATGGCTTCTTCTTCTGTTCATGTGCTTTGCCCACTTTTTAATGGGGTTGTTTTTTTCTTGTAAATTTATTAAAGTTTCTTGTAGATTCTGGATATTAGACTTCTGTCAGATGAATAGATTGCAAAAATTTTCTCCCATTGTGTAAGTTGTCTATTCAATTTGATGATAGTTGTTTTTTTGTTTTTGTTTTTGCTGTATAGAAACTCTTTAGTTTAATTAGATCCCATTTATCAATTTTTGTTTTCGTTGCTGTTGCTTTTGGCACTTTTGTCATGAAGCCTTTCCTGTGCTTATGTCCTAAATGGTATTGCCTAGATTTTCTTCTAGGGTTTTTATAGTTTTGGGTTTTACATTTTAGCCTTTCATCCATCACGAGTTAATTTTTGTTCAAGATGTAAGGAAGGGGTCCAGTTTCAATTTTCTGCATATAGGTATCCAGTTTTCCCAGCACTATTTATTAAATAGGGGATTCTTTCCCCATTGGCTTTGCCGGGTTTGTTGAAGATCAGACGGTTGTAGATGTGCATCTTATTTCTGAGTTCTCTATTCTGTACCATTGGTCTATATGTCTGTTTTTGTACCAGTGCCATGCTATTTTGGTTACTATAGCCTTGTAGTATAGTTTGAAGTCAGGTAGCATGATGCTTCAGCTTTGTTCTTTTTGTTTAGGATTGTCTTGGCTATTCGGGCTCATTTTGCTTTTACATGAATTTTTAGATACTTTTTTTTCTACTTCTGTGAAGAATGTTAATAGTAGTTTAATGGGAATAGCATTGAATCCATAAATTTCTTTGGGCAGTATGGCCATTGTCATAATATTGATTCTTGCTATCCATGAGCATGGAATGTTTTTTTCATTTGTTTGTGTCCCCCCTGTTTTTCTTGAGCAGTGGTTTGTAGTTCTCCTTGAAGAGTTCCTTTACTTCCCCTGTTGTCTGTATTCCTAGGTATTTTATTCTCTTTGTAGCAGTTGTGAATGGGAGTTTATTCATGATTCACTTGCTTGTTGTTGGTGTATAGAAATGCTGGCAATTTTTTATATTGATTTTGTATCCTGAGATTTTGCTGAAGTTGCTTATCAACTTAAGAAGCTTTTGGGCTGAGATGATAGGGTTTTCCAGATATAGGATCATGTCATCTTCAAACAAAGATAATTTGACTTCCTCTTTTCCCATTTGAATACTCTTTCTTTCTTTCTCTTGTCTGATTGCCATGGCCAGGACTTTCAATACTATTTTGAATAGGAGTGGTGAGAGAGGGCATCCCTGTCTTGTGCCAGTTTTCAAGGGAAATGCTTCCAGTTTTTGCCCTTTCAATATGATGTTAGCTGTGGATTTGCCATATATGGCTTTTATTGTTTTGAGGTATGTTCCTTCAATACCTAGTTTATTGAGATTTTTTTTTAACATGAGGGATGTTTAATTTTATCAAAGGCTTTTCCTGAGTCTACTGAGATAATCATGTGGTTTTTGTCATTAGTTACATTAATGTGATGAATGACATTCATTGATTTGTGTCTGTTGAGCCAACCTTGAATCCCAGGGATGAAGCCAACTTGAGAGTGGTGGAACAGCTCTTTGATGCGCTTCTGGATTTGGTTTTCCAGTATTTTGTTGATGAGTGTCACATCAATGTTAATCAGAGATGTTGGCCTGAAGGTTTTTTGTTGTTGTTGTTGTTGTTGTATCTCTACCAGGTTTTGGTATCAGGATGATGTGGGCCTCATAAAATGAGTTAGGAAGGAGCTCCTTTTTTTTCAACTGTTTGGAATAGTTTCAGTAGAAATGGTACCAGTTCTTCTTTTACCTCTAGTAGAATGCAGCTGTGAATCCATCTGGTCCTAGGCTTTTTTTGCTTGGTCTACTTAGAGATTCAGTTTCCTCCCAGTTCAGTCTCAGGACAGTATATGCATCCAGGAGTTAATCCATTTCTTCTAGATTTTACAGTTTATGTGCAAAGATGTGTTTCTCGTATTCTCTAGTGGTTGTTTGTATTTCTGTGGGTCAATGGTGATATCTCCCTTATCATTTCTGAGACTGTCTATTTGATTCTTCTCTCTTTTACTCTTTATTAGTCTAGCTAGTGGCCTATTAGTTTTGTTTTGTTTTGTTTTGTTTTGTTTCCAAAAAAAAAAGAAAAAAAAAAAAAGACAGCTCTTGAATTAGTTGATTCTTTGAAGGGATTTTCGTGTCTACCTCCTTCAGCTCCACTCCGATCTTGGTTATTTCCTGTTTTCTGCTATCTTTGGGGTTTGTTTGTTCTTGGTTCTCTGGTTCTTTAAGTTGTAACACCACGACAATAAAGTTCTAAGATAGAACTTTTTTTTGTTTTAAAAAACATATTTTTAAATGCCATGAAATTTGATGTGGCCCTGGGAAGTCTGAAGTGGGAGAATAATGCATTGACAAAGTTTACTTAATTGGCAATTCCTTTTCCTCCCACTTACAGTCTCCAAGCTGCCATTCTTCCTGCGCTCTCTGTCCCTCTTAAGGGCTAAAGATACAATGTTTCTGGCTTCAGGAATCACTGGAACTATTTATTTCTTTAAAAATGTTTTTTATGTCATAGCACATATGATAAACCTTAATATTTCATGATCCCTTAATGATATTGTACTCATACCCAGGCTAATAGAAGAGGCTATTCTCAACTTGCAGCAATAACTCTGGCTGTGTAAGTCACTCACAATCAGATAGAGTAGGGAATTTGCATCTTGGGCATATATGTCACCTGTACCCAGCTTGATTTGGGAGACTATGCAACTCATATCAACTTCAGGATAGCACTCACCTCTAGAGAAGGAGGAAAAGGAAATGGACGGTCAGGATGGCATAGGAGGCTCAATTGTATTTACAGTGGTTTGAAACATGTTTACAAATTACTTGATGCTTTCTCATCAAATGACAGAGTTAATTTTCTCCCCTTGAATCTGGATGGTCCTTAGTGACTCCTTAGGAATAAAATATAGTGGAAATGATAGATGTGACACAGAAAGATAAGGCATACAAGATAATTGCAGTTTTAATCTTGTCTCTCAGAGCACTCACTTGGAGAGAAAGCCAACTGACTTGTGAGGACACTCAGGCATCTCTATTGAGAGATCCATGTAGTGAGAAACTGAGGCTTCCTATAAAAGTCATGTAAGTGAGCAAACCTGAAGCTTGATTTCCCAACCCCAGTGAAAGTTTCAGACGACTGCAACCCTGGCTGCAAACCCTGACTTCAAGCCAGAACCACCCCACTAGGCAACTCCTAAATTCCTGAGCCTCAGAAACTGTGAGAAAATAAATGTTATGGTTTTATACCACCTATGTATTTATTTATTATACTTTAAGTTCTAGGGTACATGTGCACAAAGTGCAGGTTACATATGTATACATGTGCCACGTTGGTGTGCTGCACCCATTAACTCATCATTTACATTAGGTATATCTCCTAATGCTATCCCTCCCGCCTCCCCCCACTCCATGACAGGCCCTGGTGTGTGATGTTTCCCTTCCTGTGTCCAAGTGATCTCATTGTTCAATTCCCACCTATGAGTGAGAATATGCGGTGTTTAGTTTTTTTGTCCCTGCGATAGTTTGCTGAGAATGATGGTTTCCAGCTTCATCCATGTCCCTACAAAGGACATGAACTCATCCTTTTTAATGGCTGTATAGCATTCCATGGTGTATATGTGCCACATTTTCTTAATCCAGTCTATCATTGATGGACATTTGGGTTGGTTCCAAGTCTTTGCTATTATGAATAGTACCACAATAAACACACGTGTGCATGTGTCTTCATAGCAGCGTGATTTATAATCCTTTGGATATATACCTAGTAATGGGATGGCTGGATCAAATGGTATTTCTAGTTCTAGATCCTTGAGGAATCACCACACTGTCTTCCACAATGCTTGAACCAGTTTACAGTCCCGCCAACAGTGTACAAGTGTTCCTATTTCTCCACATCCTCTCCAGCACCTGTTATTTCCTTTTTAATGATCGCCATTCTAACTGGTGTGAGATGGTATCTCATTGTGGTTTTGATTTGCATTTCTCTGATGGCCAGTGATGATGAGCATTTTTTCATGTGTCTGTTGGCTGCATAAATGTCTTCTTTTGAGAAGTGTCTGTTCATATCCTTTGCCCACTTTTTGATGGGGTTGTTTGTTTTTTCTTGTAAATTTGTTTGAGTTCTTTGTAGATTCTGGATATTAGCCCTTTGTCAGATGAGTAGATTGCAAAAGTTTCCTCCCATTCTGTAGGTTGCCTGTTCACTTAATGGCAACAAAAGCCAAAATTATCAAATGGGATTTAATTAAACTAATTAAAGAGCTTCTGCACTGCAAAAAGAAACTACACCACTTATTTTGGGAGCAATTTATTATGAAGCAGTTCATTAACTAAAACAATATTTGTAATGTTTTATGCTCAGAAAATCTAAAGCAAATATGTGCAAATAGGATAAATTAGGGTAGGTGGCAGGTACATGAACACCACTGAACCTGTTTTTTTTAACACTTATATTGAATGTACTATGTTTCCTTCATTGTTCTATAATGCATTTAATTCTCATGAGTACTCTATGTGAAAGATACCATCCATTTTACAGATGAGTAAAATGGAGTCTAGAGAGATACTATACATTGTCAAAGGTCACCAATGAATAAGTGGCACATACAGAATTCACACTCAGACAGCATTACTCTGTGGTTTATATTTTTAACATTGCACTATGTTATGGATTATAACAACGTCAGTTATTTGCAAATCTTTGAAATATTTCGTAAATTATGAAAACTTAAATGATGAGATCTTTTTTTCCATCATTTGATAGCCTTTTGTTTGTGCAAAGATTTATAGTTTGTCTTTGTTACCTTTTTGGGCAAAAGGAGAAAAAGATTAGAACAGAAAAACAAGAAAATAAAAATAATTTTATATTTAGCAGCATATTAAGAAACCATTTGTTTTCTTCCTAAAACATTAAGGTCAGAGTTTCTGCCTTCCATAGTTCAAGGGTCATTTAAAATTTGATGATTTTCTTCCTGAAAATCATATTTATGTGTACCATTATTGGTTGTCAGATATTTCCTTTTCCTTTTAGGAAGTAAAGTGGCTCCAGGAAAATCCACATTCTAACTGGTAAGAGCCTACTTAAAACAAGTACACCTTGATGGGGAGAGAATAGCTAGACATAGCTAGAATGGGGAACCACTTATAGGATAATAATTTACATTAAAATAAAATGATTGTATAATCAAATAAAAGAGTAACAAGAGAAAAATGCAGTGTGAACATATAAGTATATACTGCCGTTTAATTGTATGTTTTATGAAAATGCTTAATGTTTTAGACAAATGAGAAACAGAAAAATTGCTCTTTTCATTCAAGCTTTCTGCATTCTTTGTGAACTCTTATAAGAGATATATTTCTGTTATTATAAACATACTTTGTTACTTTCTATCTAATGTTATAAATTTGCTTTATATGATTTTGATGTTCTGAAATTAACCATCTCTATGAGACTTATGATTATTTAGCAAAATTTTTATCAAAAACATCCACTCATATTTTCTTGGAGAGGTTTAGTTTCAAGGGCCCTGTTAAACACTGATAAAGGTCATTAACTTACAGGTCGTATCTTACTTTTTAATTCGTGTGTATGTGGGTGTGGGTGTGTGTGTGTGTGTGTGTGTGTGTGTGTGTGTGTGTGTTTCAGGGGAAGAACTGTAAAGTGAACACATTACTTGCTCTCTCCTGTGGGTGGACTTTGATTACCATTGGGCCACTGAAGGAAGTACAAAAGCGTGTTCTTGGGTGAAAAGTAAATTAAACCCACAAAGATGTAGTCTGTAAGAATTAATGGTGAAAAAAATCAAGGAAGATTTTTGATAAACCTAAATAAGTAATAATCATCAAAATGATATAAATAAGGTGGGTCTAAAAAATCTATGCTTGTTTTATCACATCATTCAAGAGTAAAATAGAGATTTTTAAATGTACCTTATAGTTTATTAAAAAGGTATGTATTTTAAAGTTAGTCTTTAAAAGTATGGATACAGAAAGTGTAACACAAATAAGTAAAGAAAAGTTACATAGTAGAATAAACTAAATTATATTACTAGATGAACAGAAAATAGTTTGTGTTTATGAAAAACAAAGGAAATCAAGGTAAGTAAACAAAGTATGACAAAAAGATTCAAAATACCTGTATAAACATGATAAAAATAACTGAATTAAGCTGGGCGAGATGGCTTACATCTGTAATCCCAGCACTTTGGGAGGCTGAGGTGGGCAGATCACCCGAGGTCCGGAGTTCAAGACAAGCCTGAGCAACATGGTGAAAGCCCATCTCTACTAAAAATACAAAAAAACATTAGCTGCGCTTGGTGGCAGGTGCCTGTAATCCCAGCAACTCAGGAGACTGAGGCAGGAGAATCACTTGAACCTGGGAGGTGGAGGTTGCAGTGAGCCGAGATTGCGCCATTGCACTCCAGCCTGGGCGACAACAGTGAAACTCTGTCTCTCACACACACACAAAATAAATAAATAAAATTAATTAATTAATTAAATGCATGAGTGGGTGAAAAAAAAAGGAGAGTTGTAAGATCTAAAGTATAATATGTTATGCTTTATATAAATATTTTGAATGGAATAAAAATACTATGTTTTTGTTGGATACATGCATTTGGAGTACATGCACAAAAACACAGTAGGAAAAATACACAGCAAATACAAAACAACACATTATTTAGAAAAGAAAGATAAAGAAAAATTACTTATAGTGGTTTATTTTCTTTAGTACTAAGTTAACTTCTACTAATTCTGGGTGATTCAGACATGGGTGCTTATTATGTTTTATATGTGCTTTTCTTTGTGTTTAAAATGTTTCACTATTACAAAGGTTGATATTGTGTACCATAGAATGTAGACTAATCTTACATAGATCTAAAAGACCTAGGTATCATCCAGGATCAGAATACCTTCTGTCTGGTTTTTCTGTCATCCCTTTAGTGTACGGTACTTGTTTACTTCTTCAAAGATGGCCTCTAACTAGCAAGAAGGAGAGGAAAATAAAAAGATGTAATAAGAAGCTTTTAAAGACATGACACTTCAGTTGCAGAGACCATTTTTTGTTTATAAATCAGCAGCCAGAACTTAGTCCTATGATCAAACTTACATGCAAGGAAGGCTGATAAGAGTCTTAAGCTGAGTGAACCAGTGTTTCGATTAATACTTTGTGGTTCTATCACTAATACACCCAGCATAAGCACATTTGCATTATAAGCACATCTTTCTACAAAATCACTAATACGGTGTTTCTAAAAGCATAGGCTTGGACCACGGACTGTTCTGAATATTTACCTTTTTCTAGGGGTAAAGGAGGTATAATTTTATACTTCTGGGTTAGAATATTTTAGCAAACAGCAGTTTAACATAGTAGGACTTCATGCTTATGCAAACTTTATATCACCTCTCCTCCCAGAAAAAAAAATCAGCATGCTGAGTGTTGAGTCCTAGTTTTAATAAGCAAAAATAAGCAGCCCAGCAGCCCTTGAAGGGCTTGAGGGACAAGTGTGATTATTTTTACAAAGATATTTCATAAATTAAATGAAAAGAATCATATTATTCCTGAGTACCCATCTCCATGAGAAAGAGCAGAACTAGAACAAGTGAGTTATTGCCTCTCCAAAGCAAATTTTATTTTAAATAAAAGCAGTGCCTCATCATGTAAATAGGCAATTCTATTCAACTTTGATTCCTTAGAAGAAACTGAGGATTAACTAATGTACTATTGTGTTAGTATCGGTAAACTTTTTAAGGAAAAATGGTATTGAAAGTGTCAATATTAGATTACCTTCATTACATTGTTAAACTCATAACCCTGCTACAAAAGAATCTCAGCTGGACAGAATGTTACAATTTTTTGCATTGTTGTCATCAGATAAAAACCTTCCTTGAGCTGCCATGTGTTAGTGATGATAGCAGCTACTCTGATTTCAGGCATCTAAATATGGTCTGAAATTGTCAGACTTCTTGCCTGTCCAGTGTATGTGTCACTTATGAAGAATAAGGTGAAATTTTAAATTTATTTAAAGTCTTGGTGTTCATAATTTGGCTGTAAAATATGATTATTTTCTAAAAGTTGCAAGTGTAATACTACAACTTGTTCATATATTTGTAAAGTTTAATTACTAATAGCTGTCTTCTGCCTTCAAGAAAAATATCAAAAGCAGAAAGTCCACCAAAGACACAAGAAAGTACTGATGTGTTTTAAGACAGCCAAGTTCTGCAATTTCTTGTTAAAGTTTTGTGAGGTGAAGTTGGCTTAACACAGATATTTTCCAGAGAGGGAGAACTGGCAGATAGGAACACATTGGCATGGTACTAATGAAAAAATGAACTGGTTCAAGTGGTTGGAAAGTAAACAATATGTGTTTGTGTGTTATTATCCATTAATGATCCGAGAGGTATAATTGGAAGCTACAAATGACTTTCATAACCTAAGGAGTAAACGATTTTCCTAAATCATATGTGCTACATTGTACTATTCAGTTGAGAGAACCTTCTCCTATTTGAAAATGTGAACACTATATGACTGTATAATTTTAAAAGTGGAAAAGTCAATGCATGTTACAGATTAAATATTAAAATTTGCATAATTATAACATGATGTCTCTTTCCAAGTATCTTCTGAAATAAAATTTAAAAAATTTTACTCAATGTGTTAGTTTAGGTACAAGTTAAAGCTTCTAGGTAGTTCATCAATAGTGTGGCATTCTTTACGGTAATTTGAGTGCAATTACACAAAACTGCTATCACAGCTTTGGAAGACATTATGTGAGAGAGCAGAAAAAAAAATAATTTTCTAAAAGACATAGTGAATGCTAGAAAACTAATGAAGACTTCAGGTGCATTTTAAGGTGTCCTCAAAATGCTAAGACATATTTCTATTTGCGAACAGCAGAAAAACATATATAACCAATTTTCTTTTATTTCAAACACTTTTAGTGTTTCTCACACACATACACACGCCCCTTCCATAGAAAATCAATTGGTATTTTAACTGATATTTATTCTTAGAATTAGCTATGCTTGATTATAGAAACATTGTTTTGGTTTTGAAAGGCATCAATAATAAAGTCCTCCCTTTTCTCCACGAAATTGATACTGGCTCTCCGAAGTATGAAGATTATTCTTAAATAATATTCCTGTGAGTTTAAGTAAATGTCATGATAATGCGGCTTAATAAACCATTATTTCCCCTTCGAGAAAACACAGTTCTTCCTGGAGGGTGAATAATTTAGCATTGCTTAACACACATTCTCGCTTTAAAGAGGAAACACTGACATTCACTGTGCATCTTATTTCAGTCTTTCAACAATGAGAGAGAAAACATGATGATGGATTTAACTGGCCAGCACTACAAATCCACAGGATTCAAAATGTACCATAATCAAGAAAGTCACGAGCCAGGAGGCTTAGCAAATCCAGTGGGTTTAAATGACTCTTCAAATATTTTCAGAGAGCTTATCGCTTAAGCTCATAACCCTGATATGTAAAATAGAAGAAAAATTCTTGGCCCTTCTTTCTGGAGCCCATTCAAAAGTGTGGAGAAGAGGAGTCTAGAAGGTACAACAGTTGAAACATTTCAAATTTCTTTGTCTCAGTGTGAAGCAGAGCTAGAAGGATTCGCTAACCTTCATTTCAGAATTAATATTCCCAGAATACACGTGTTCTAGATATGTTCATTACCTGTGCTAAGAAGAAATGTAAAGAAAGGCAAAGCACATATAAAAGCTATGACCACATTCTGGTTCCAGGAAATAAAGAAAATTTAAAAGGCACATATTAAGAAGTAAGAGCTGAAAGCAGCCAAGTATCCCACTGTAATATTAATACATGAAAATTTTCATATATATATATATATATATATATATTTACTAGTTTAACATTTTTTTTAACTCTAAACACTTTATCAGTTTATGTGGGGAAAAAATAGACCAGCCACAGCTTACTGTGGCACAGTTATTATTTCCATGAGTTTTGATTTACCAAGTAAGTAAATTTAAACCTAGTTTTAAAACTAATTTAATGGTGATGGTCCACTTGTATTTCTCTAGCTTGTTTACTGAAGATACTGTGTGAATGTTTAAATCTCATTTCTCATTTTAAAACAAAACTCAAAGTTTTACATCTATGGTATTATTTTTAACAATATGCACACACAAAACCTTTATGAAGCCAAAAATAATTTGACAATTATATTTCTGAGAAGCTGCACAACAGTAGCTTTAGTAACAGGATTTAAGCTTTAATTTACCAAGTTGTTTCAGTACCCAAAGAAAGAAATGTAACTTCTGAAACTTGCATTTAAGAGTCTAAGGCTGACTTCTTTCCTTTAAAATGCAGGGCTATCAGTGTTGCTGTATTAATGGTGTAATAAGAAAGGAAAAGTGTCAATGAATACAGCAACAGCCAAACCAGCTCAACTAGGATTGCAGAAAATGGTCTCTGCCGTTAGCTTGATCGTGGTAAACATTTTATTCAAGATCAAAATTTTCAAAATTCCAGTTGGTGAAATAAAAGAAGAAATTGATCCTCACTGACTTTTGGAGGATATAAATAAAAAGAAAAACGATACCACTAGACTCAAATAATTCACATTACACTCATCTACTGTCAAACTTCAATTAACGAGTATTGTTGAAATTTAATATGTGAACAACCGTTTATATAACTGCTTATGAAAGTTAAAATTTTTACATAGAATATTGTATCCTTTTAAAATTTGTCTCTAGAGTAAAATACAATAGAAAATTTCTTGTATATTTCTGTACATTTTTGTTTTCAAGGCTAGAGTACAAGGTACATTTCTAAAATAATCTGGTGTCTGCATAAACTGTGTCCACATGGAGTAATCTCCAGTTTCAGAGAATATTGGATGAGAAAATGAAAAGGTAAACAGATAAACACAATTACATGAATAATCCCAATGGATAAAATAATAATGGCTAGGTGTGAAGTGTAATTCACCTGAGGGCTGGTAGTAACTTGTGCGATCATCATGTTTTGAGATGCATTACTAAAGGAATCTTACAAGATTTTATTATTTTTCCTTTCCTTTTTTTTCTTTTCATTCCTTTCTTTCCTTCCTTCCCTCCCTCCCTCCCTTCCTTTCTTCTTTCCTCCCTCCCTCTCTTTCTCCCTTCCTTCCTTTCCTTCCTTTCCTTTCCCTTCCTTTTTCTTTCTCTTTCTTTTGACAGGGTCTCTATATTCCAGGCTAAAGGGCAGTGGTGCAGTCATAGCTCCCTGCAGCCTAGAACTCTTGGGCTCAAGGGATTCTCCCACCCCAACCTCCCAAGTAACTTCTCTTAAATTGCCCTTTCTTGGTCTTCTTTGTGAATGATTCTCCCTCTGAGTGTCGTTTGGATGTCGAACTTCTTTCTCCTCTACTGAGTCCTATTTCAGGTCTTCTGCCTGGTATTTAAATCCAACTAGTCTGCTCCCTACTGGATTATGTTACTTGCTGAAAATAAATTAATAAAACAGTAAAAATGAACAGATTATAGAAAAAAAAATAAGAGTGAGACATCTTACAATAAAGTGATAAAGAAATGTCCCTCTGAGAGGGACCCACTTAAACATGGGCCACTATTATGTTACTCATATGGCTCACATCCATAGGAAAATTAGAAGCAACATAAAGAATGCCAGCAAAATCCCCAGGGGAAGAGTGTATATGGTGCATCTGAGCCAAAAAGAATCAACAAAATAAAATAAAGCAAAAAGAGCGCAAATGAAGAATGCCATAAGAAGTTGAGAAGGCATATAGGAGCCAAGATCATGAAAATCTTGAAATGAAGGATGTTTGGTTATACTCCAGTAGCACCAGAAAGACATTAAAGGGGCTAAAAAATAAAGTGTAGCAAATGTATTCATGTATTAACTCATGTGTTTATTTCAAAGAAATCTGCCTCATGCCTATGCGCCCAGCACTGTGTAAGTGCTACGGCTATGATGTAAAAAAACCAAAAACACCATTTTTGTGTTTTGTTCATGAAACTTACAGTTTGGTGAGGACTGGAATATTAAACCAATATATGTATGTAAATCTAAACTGATATTTGCTCTGAATGAAAGAAATATAGTTTCAAAAGGATTATAATCTAGAATCTGACACAGATTAAGAAGTCAGGAAACACATCTTGCAGGAAAGAATCATGAAGCTGAGATCTGGAGGATGTGAGGAGAAACATGTGCTGTCACCACTGTTGTACAGGGAGCATAGCATGTGCGAGACGCCAAAAGAAGGTCAATATGGCCCAATTGCAGAATGTAGGGGTTAGTGTCATGTGGGACAAGGCTGTAGAAATACAAGAAAAATCATAATATGCCATATAAGGCAGGTAAGAATTTGGTTTATAGCCTCAGAGCAATGGGAAGCCATTGAAAGATTTTAAGCTGTTAGTGAGATCATTGGATGTGAAAATGCAACGGCATGTTTCCAAGAGATTGAAAGGAAACCAGATTGGATAAAGAGAGACTATGATAGAGATAGTATTACCAGTTTGAAGGCAGGAAATAATAGTAACCTGGTTCAAGATGGTAGCCGTTAATATGAACGAAGTGGACAAATTCTACCTATGTTTTGGACGGTATTTACCACCTTTATTTCTAATCACTCTCTATTAGTCCATTCTTGCATTGCAATAAAGAAATAACTGAAACTGAGTAATTTGTAAACAGAGGTTTGGCCAGGCGCAGTGACTCACACCTGTAAACCCAGCATCTTGGGAGGCTGAGGTGGGTGGATCACCTGAGGTCAGGTGTTAGAGACCAGCCTGGCCAATATGGTGAAACCCTGTCTGTACTAAAAATACAAAAATTAGCCGGGCACGGTGGCAAGTGCCTGTTGTCCCAGTTACTCAGGAGGCTGAGGAAGGAGAATCACTAGAACCTGAGAGGCAGAGGTTGCAGTGAGCCAAGATCACGCCACTGCACTCCAGCCTGGGTGACAGAGCAAGACTCCATCAAGAAAAAGAAAAATTTTTTTAAAAAAAGGAGAAAGAGAAAGAGAGAAAGAGAGGAAAGAAAGAGGAAGGAAAGAGAGGAAGGAAGGGAGGAAGGAAAGAGAGGAAGGAAGGAAGGAAGGAAGGAAGGAAGGAAGGAAGGAAGGAAGGAAGGAAGGAAGGAAGGAAGGAAGGAAGGA